>NW_024037304.1:0-63998 GCF_015832195.1 Motacilla alba alba | reverse complement strand
ATCCAGGGAGCAGCCGACCCTTAAGGACCAAGGGCCTACCTGGTACTGACAAAGGCTTCTGCCCGGGGAAACAAAAATAAGCACCCCACATTCCTGGTCTGCGTTTGCAGAGCTCCGTGGGCACTCTCAAAGCAGCCCGAGTTGCCACAGGTGGCAGCTTGTCCCTGGGCAGCATCTTCATATTCGTGGAAATCCTGCAGCAGGCAGCCGAGAACAAAGGGCGGAGGCCCTATCTGGGACTGACAAAGGCTCCTGCCCGGGAAAATAAAACTCAGCACCCCATGTTCCTGGTTTCTGTTTGCATTGCTCCATGGGCACTCTCAAAGCAGCCCGAGTTGGCACAGGTGGCAGCTTGTCCCTGGGCGGCATCTTGATATTCGTGGAAATCCAGAGAGCAGCCTACCCCTAAGGAACAAGGGCCTGCCTGGTACTGACAAAGGCTTCTGCCCGGGGTAACAAAAATCAGCACCCCACATTCTTGGTCTCAGTTTGAAGAGTTCCGTGGGCACTCTCAACGCAGCCAGAGTTGGCACAGGTGGCCGCTTGTCCCTGGGCGGCATTTTGATGTTCGTGGAAATCCTGCAGCAGGCAGCCGAGAACGAAGGGCCGAGGGCCTATCTGGTACTGACAAAGGCTTCTGCCCGTGAAAATAAAACTCAGCACCCCATGCTCCTGGTTTCTGTTTGTAGAGTTCCGTGGGCACACTCAACGCAGCCTTAGTTGGAACAGGTGGCAGCTTGTCCCTGGGCGGCATCTTGATATTCGTGGAAATCCTGCAGCAAGCCTGCCCCTAACGGTGGAGGGCCTACCAGGTACTGACAAAGGCTTCTGCACAGGGAAACAAAACCCACCACCCCACGTTCCTGGTTTCAGTTTGAAGAGTTACGTGGGCACTCTCAAAGCAGCCCGAGTTGGCACAGGTGGCAGCTTGTCCCTGGGCGGCATCTTGATATTCGTGGAAATCCAGCAGGCTGCCTGCCCTTAAGGGCCTAGGGCTTACCGGGTACAGACAAAGGCTTCTGTCCGGGGAAATAAAAATCACAAACTCACGTTCCTGGTCTGAGTTTGCAGAGCTCCGTGGGCACTATCAAAGCAGCCCGAGTTGGCACAGGTGGCAGCTTGTCCCTGGGCGGCATCTTGATATTCGTGGAAATCCAGCCGGCTGCCGGCCAAGCAGGGCCGAGGGCCTATCTGGTACTGCAAATGCTTCTGCCCGGGGAAACAAAACCCGCAACCCCACGTTCCTGGTTTCAGATTTAAGAGTTCCATGGGCACACTCAAAGCAGCCCGAGTTGGCACAGGTGGCAGCTTGTCCCTGGGCAACATCTTGATATTCGTAGAAATCTGGCTGCCAGCCTGCCCCTAAGGGCCGAGGGCCTACCTGGTACTTACAAATGCTTCTGCCCATGGAAACTAAACCCAGCACCCCACGTTCCTGGTCTCCGTTTGCAGAGCTCCATGGGCACTCTCTAAGCAGCCCGAGTTGGCACAGGTGGCAGCTTGTCCCTGGGCGGCATCTTGATATTCGTGGAAATCCAGAGAGCAGCCTACCCCTAAGGAACAAGGGCCTGCCTGGTACAGACAAAGGCTTCTGCCGTGGGAAACAAAAATCAGCACCCCACATTCTTGGTCTCAGTTTGCAAAGCTCCGTGGGCACTCTCAAAGCAGCCCGAGTTGGCACAGGTGGCAGCTTGTCCCTGGGCGGCATCTTGATATTCGTGGAAATCCAGCCGGCTGCTGGCAAAGCAGGGCCGAGGGCCTATCTGGTACTACAAATGCTTCTGCCCGGGGAAACAAAACCAACAACCCATGTTCCTGGTTTCAGATTTAAGAGTTCCATGGGAACACTCAAAGCAGCGCGAGTTGGCACAGGTGGCAGCTTGACCCTGGGCAACATCTTGATATTCGTGGAAATCCTGCTCGCAGCCTACCCCAAAGGGCCGAGGGCCTACCTGGTACTGACAAAGGCTTCTGCCCGGGGAAACAAAACCCAACACCCCAGGTTGCTGGTCTCAGTTCGCAGAGCTCCATGGGCACTCTCAAATCAGCCCGAGTTGTCACATGTGGCAGCTTATCCCTGGGCGGCATCTTGATATTCGTGGAAATCCAGGGAGCAGCCGACCCTTAAGGACCAAGGGCCTACCTGGTACTGACAAAGGCTTCTGCCCGGGGAAACAAAAATAAGCACCCCACATTCCTGGTCTGCGTTTGCAGAGCTCCGTGGGCACTCTCAAAGCAGCCCGAGTTGCCACAGGTGGCAGCTTGTCCCTGGGCAGCATCTTCATATTCGTGGAAATCCTGCAGCAGGCAGCCGAGAACAAAGGGCGGAGGCCCTATCTGGGACTGACAAAGGCTCCTGCCCGGGAAAATAAAACTCAGCACCCCATGTTCCTGGTTTCTGTTTGCATTGCTCCATGGGCACTCTCAAAGCAGCCCGAGTTGGCACAGGTGGCAGCTTGTCCCTGGGCGGCATCTTGATATTCGTGGAAATCCAGAGAGCAGCCTACCCCTAAGGAACAAGGGCCTGCCTGGTACTGACAAAGGCTTCTGCCCGGGGTAACAAAAATCAGCACCCCACATTCTTGGTCTCAGTTTGAAGAGTTCCGTGGGCACTCTCAACGCAGCCCGAGTTGGCACAGGTGGCCGCTTGTCCCTGGGCGGCATTTTGATGTTCGTGGAAATCCTGCAGCAGGCAGCCGAGAACGAAGGGCCGAGGGCCTATCTGGTACTGACAAAGGCTCCTGCCCGAGAAAATAAAACTCAGCACCCCATGCTCCTTGTTTCTGTTTGTAGAGGACCGTGGGCACTCTCACAGCAGCCTGAGTTGGCACAGGTGGCAGCTTGACCCTGGGCGGCATCTTGATATTCGTGGAAATCCTGCTGCCAGCCTGCCCCTAAAGGTGGAGGGCCTACCTGGTACTGACAAAGGCTTCTGCCAGGGGAAACAAAACCCACCACCCCACGTTCCTGGTCTCAGTTTGGAGAGTTCCGTGGGCACACTCAACGCAGCCCGAGTTGGCACAGGTAGCAGCTTGTCCCTGGGCGGCATCTTGATATTCGTGGAAATCCAGCAGGCTGCCATACAAGCAGGGCCGAGGGCCTATCTGGTATTGCAAATGCTTCTGCCCGGGGAAAGAAATCCCACAACCCCACGTTCCTGGTTTATGATTTAGAGAGTTCCATGGGCACACTCAAAGCAGCCCGAGTTGGCACAGGTGGCAGCTTGACCCTGGGCAACATCTTCATATTCGTAGAAATCTGGCGGCCAGCCTGCCCCTAAGGGCCGAGGGCCTACCTGGTACTGACAAATGCTTCTGCCTGGGGAAACAAAACTCACCACCCCTCGTTCCTGGTCTCAGTTTGCAGAGCTCCATGGGCACTCTCAACGCAGCCTGAGTTGGCACAGGCGGCAGCTTGTCCCTGGGCGGCATTTTGATGTTCGTGGAAATCCTGCATCAGGCAGCCGAGAACGAAGGGCCGAGGGCCTATCTAGTACTGACAAAGGCTTCTGCCCGTGAAAATAAAACTCAGCACCCCATGCTCCTGGTTTCTGTTTGTAGAGTTCCGTGGGCACACTCAACGCAGCCTTAGTTGGAACAGGTGGCAGCTTGTCCCTGGGCGGCATCTTGATATTCGTGGAAATTCTGCAGCAAGCCTGCCCCTAACGGTGGAGGGCCTACCAGGTACTGACAAAGGCTTCTGCCCAGGGAAACAAAACCCACCACCCCACGTTCCTGGTTTCAGTTTGAAGAGTTACGTGGGCACTCTCAAAGCAGCCCGAGTTGGCACAGGTGGCAGCTTGTCCCTGGGCGGCATCTTGATATTCGTGGAAATCCAGAGAGCAGCCTACCCCTAAGGAACAAGCGCCTGCCTGGTACTGACAAAGGCTTCTGCCCGGGGAAACAAAAATCAGCACCCCACATTATTGGTCTCAGTTTGCAGAGCTCTGTGGGCACTATCAAAGCAGCCCGAGTTGGCACAGGTGGCAGCTTGTCCCTGGGCGGCATCTTGATATTCGTGGAAATCCAGCCGGCTGCCGGCCAAGCAGGGCCGAGGGCCTATCTGGTACTGCAAATGCTTCTGCCCGGGGAAACAAAACCCGCAACCCCACGTTCCTGGTTTCAGATTTAAGAGTTCCATGGGCACACTCAAAGCAGCCCGAGTTGGCACAGGTGGCAGCTTGTCCCTGGGCAACATCTTGATATTCGTAGAAATCTGGCTGCCAGCCGGCCCCTAAGGGCCGAGGGCCTACCTGGTACTTACAAATGCTTCTGCCCATGGAAACTAAACCCAGCACCCCACGTTCCTGGTCTCCGTTTGCAGAGCTCCATGGGCACTCTCTAAGCAGCCCGAGTTGGCACAGGTGGCAGCTTGTCCCTGGGCGGCATCTTGATATTCGTGGAAATCCAGAGAGCAGCCTACCCCTAAGGAACAAGGGCCTGCCTGGTACAGACAAAGGCTTCTGCCGTGGGAAACAAAAATCAGCACCCCACATTCTTGGTCTCAGTTTGCAAAGCTCCGTGGGCACTCTCAAAGCAGCCCGAGTTGGCACAGGTGGCAGCTTGTCCCTGGGCGGCATCTTGATATTCGTGGAAATCCAGCCGGCTGCTGGCAAAGCAGGGCCGAGGGCCTATCTGGTACTACAAATGCTTCTGCCCGGGGAAACAAAACCAACAACCCATGTTCCTGGTTTCAGATTTAAGAGTTCCATGGGAACACTCAAGGCAGCCCGAAATGGCACAGGTGGCAGCTTGACCCTGGGCAACATCTTGATATTCGTGGAAATCCTGCTCCCAGCCTACCCCAAAGGGCCGAGGGCCTACCTGGTACTGACAAAGGCTTCTGCCCGGGGAAACAAAACCCAACACCCCAGGTTGCTGGTCTCAGTTCGCAGAGCTCCATGGGCACTCTCAAATCAGCCCGAGTTGTCACATGTGGCAGCTTATCCCTGGGCGGCATCTTGATATTCGTGGAAATCCAGGGAGCAGCCGACCCTTAAGGACCAAGGGCCTACCTGGTACTGACAAAGGCTTCTGCCCGGGGAAACAAAAATAAGCACCCCACATTCCTGGTCTGCGTTTGCAGAGCTCCGTGGGCACTCTCAAAGCAGCCCGAGTTGCCACAGGTGGCAGCTTGTCCCTGGGCAGCATCTTCATATTCGTGGAAATCCTGCAGCAGGCAGCCGAGAACAAAGGGCGGAGGCCCTATCTGGGACTGACAAAGGCTCCTGCCCGGGAAAATAAAACTCAGCACCCCATGTTCCTGGTTTCTGTTTGCATTGCTCCATGGGCACTCTCAAAGCAGCCCGAGTTGGCACAGGTGGCAGCTTGTCCCTGGGCGGCATCTTGATATTCGTGGAAATCCAGAGAGCAGCCTACCCCTAAGGAACAAGGGCCTGCCTGGTACTGACAAAGGCTTCTGCCCGGGGTAACAAAAATCAGCACCCCACATTCTTGGTCTCAGTTTGAAGAGTTCCGTGGGCACTCTCAACGCAGCCCGAGTTGGCACAGGTGGCCGCTTGTCCCTGGGCGGCATTTTGATGTTCGTGGAAATCCTGCAGCAGGCAGCCGAGAACGAAGGGCCGAGGGCCTATCTGGTACTGACAAAGGCTCCTGCCCGAGAAAATAAAACTCAGCACCCCATGCTCCTTGTTTCTGTTTGTAGAGGACCGTGGGCACTCTCACAGCAGCCTGAGTTGGCACAGGTGGCAGCTTGACCCTGGGCGGCATCTTGATATTCGTGGAAATCCTGCTGCCAGCCTGCCCCTAAAGGTGGAGGGCCTACCTGGTACTGACAAAGGCTTCTGCCAGGGGAAACAAAACCCACCACCCCACGTTCCTGGTCTCAGTTTGGAGAGTTCCGTGGGCACACTCAACGCAGCCCGAGTTGGCACAGGTAGCAGCTTGTCCCTGGGCGGCATCTTGATATTCGTGGAAATCCAGCAGGCTGCCATACAAGCAGGGCCGAGGGCCTATCTGGTATTGCAAATGCTTCTGCCCGGGGAAAGAAATCCCACAACCCCACGTTCCTGGTTTATGATTTAGAGAGTTCCATGGGCACACTCAAAGCAGCCCGAGTTGGCACAGGTGGCAGCTTGTCCCTGGGCAGCATCTTGATATTCGTGGAAATCCAGCAGGCTGCCTGCCCTTAAGGGCCTAGGTCCTACCTGGTACCGACAAAGGCTTCTGTCCGGGGAAATAAAAATCACAAACTCACGTTCCTGGTCTGAGTTTGCAGAGCTCCGTGGGCACTATCAAAGCAGCCCGAGTTGGCACAGGTGGCAGCTTGTCCCTGGGCGGCATCTTGATATTCGTGGAAATCCTGCAGCAGGCAGCTGAGAACAAAGGGCGGAGGGCCTATCTGGTACTGACAAAGGCTTCTGCCCGGGAAAATAAAACTCAGAACCCCATATTCCTGGTTTCCGTTTGTAGAGCCCCATGGGCACTCTCAAAGCAGCCCGAGTTGGCACAGGTGGCAGCTTGTCCCTGGGCGGCATCTTGATATTCGTGGAAATCCAGCTGCCAGCCTGCCCCAAAGGGTGGAGGGCCTACCTGGTACTGACAAAGGCTTCTGCCCGGGGAAACAAAACCCACCACCCAACGTTCCTGGTTTCAGTTTCAAGAGATCCGTGGGTACTCTGAACGCAGCCCGAGTTGGCACAGGTGGCAGCTTGTCCCTGGGCGGCATCTTGATATTCATGGAAATCCTGCAGCAGGCAGCCGAGAACGAAGGGCCGAGGGCCTATCTGGTACTGACAAAGGCTTCTGCCCGGGAAAATAAAACTCAGCACCCCATGCTCCTGGTTTCTGTTTGTAGAGCACCGTGGGCACTCTCACAGCAGCCCGAGTTGGCACAGGTGGCAGCTTGTCCCTGGGCGGCATCTTGATATTCGTGGAAATCCAGCAGCCTGCCTGCCCTTAAGGGGCAAGGGCCTACCTGGTACCGACAAAGGCTTCTGTCCGGGGAAATAAAAATCACAAACTCACGTTCCTGGTTTCTGTTTGCAGAGCTCTGTGGGCACTCTCTAAGCAACCAGAGTTGGCACAGGTGGCAGCTTGTCCCTGGGCGGCATCTTGATATTCGTGGAAATCCTGCAGCCAGCCTGCCCCTAAGGGTGGAGGGCCTACCTGGTACTGACAAATGCTTCTGCCTGGGGAAACAAAACTCACCACCCCTCGTTCCTGGTCTCAGTTTTCAGAGCTCCCTGGGCACTCTCAAAGCAGCGTGAGTTGGCACAGGTGGCAGCTTGTCCCTGGGCGGCATCTTGATATTCGTGGAAATCCAGGGAGCAGCCTACCCCTAAGGAACAAGGGCCTGCCTGGTACTGACAAAGGCTTCTGCCGTGGGAAACAAAAATCAGCACCCCACAATCTTGGTCTCAGTTTGCAAAGCTCCGTGGGCACTGTCTAAGCAACCAGAGTTGGCACAGGTGGCAGCTTGTCCCTGGGCGGCACCTTGATATTCGTGGAAATCCTGCTGCCAGCCTGCCCCTAAGGGTGGAGGGCCTACCTGGTACAGACAAATGCTTCTGCCTGGGGAAACAAAACTCACCACCCCTCGTTCCTGGTCTCAGTTTGCAGAGCTCCATGGGCACTCTCAACGCAGCCCGAGTTGGCACAGGTGGCAGCTTGTCCCTGGGCGGCATTTTGATGTTTGTGGAAATCCTGCAGCAGGCAGCCGAGAACGAAGGGCGGAGGGCCTATCTGGTACTGACAAAGGCTTCTGCCCGGGAAAATAAAACTCAGCACCCCATGCTCCTGGTTTCTGTTTGTAGAGGACCGTGGGCACACTCAACGCAGCCTGAGTTGGCACAGGTGGCAGCTTGTCCCTGGGCGGCATCTTGATATTCGTGGAAATCCAGCAGGCAGCCTGCCGTGGGAAACAAAACCCAGAAACCCATGTTAATGGTCTCAGTTTGAAGAGCTCCATGGGCACCCTCAAAGCAGCCCGAGTTGCCACAGGTGCCAGCTTGTCCCTGGGCGGCATCTTGATATTCGTGGAAATCCAGCAGCCTGCCTGCCCTTAAGGGCCAAGGGCCTACCTGGTACCGACAAAGGCTTCTGTCCGGGGAAATAAAAATCACAAACTCACGTTCCTGGTTTCTGTTTGCAGAGCTCCGTGGGCACTCTCGAAGCAACCAGAGTTGGCGCAGGTGGCAGCTTGTCCCTGGGCGGCATCTTGATATTCGTGGAAATCCAGCAGGCTGCCTGCCCTTAAGGACCAAGGGCCTACCTGGTACTGACAGTGGCTACTGCCCGGGGAAACAAAACTCAGCACCCCACGTTCCTGGTTTCTGTTTGCAGAGCTCCATGGGCACTCTCAAAGCAGCCCGAATTGCAATAGGGAGCAGCTTGTCCCTGGGCGGCATTTTGATGTTCGTGGAAATCCTGCAGCAGGCAGCCGAGAACGAAGGGCCGAGGGCCTATCTGGTACTGACAAAGGCTTCTGCCCGGGAAAATAAAACTCAGCACCCCATGCTCCTGGTTTCTGTTTGTAGAGGACCGTGGGCACTCTCAAAGCAGCCCGAGTTGGCACAGGTGGAAGCTTGTCCCTGGGCGGCATCTTGATATTCGTGGAAATCCTGCTGCCAGCCTGCCCCTATGGGTGGAGGGCGTACCTGGTACTGACAAAGGCTTCTGCCCGGGGAAACAAAACCCACAACCCCACGTTCCTGGTTTCAGTTTGAAGAGTTCCGTGGGCACTATCAAAGCCGCGCGAGTTGGCACAGGTGGCAGCTTGTCCCTGGGCGGCATCTTGATATTCGGGGAAATCCAGCAGGCTGCCTGCCCTTAAGGACCAAGGGCCTACCTGGTTCTGACATTGGCTACTGCCCGGGGAAAAAAAACTCAGCACCCCACGTTCCTGGTCTCAGTTTGCAGAGCTCCATGGGCATTCTCAAAGCAGCCCGAATTGCAACAGGGAGCAGCTTGTCCCTGGGCGGCATCTTGATATTCGTGGAAATCCAGCAGGCAGCCTGCCGTGGGAAACAAAACCCAGAAACCCCACGTTCCTGGTCTCAGTTTGAAGAGCTCCATGGGCACACTCAAAGCAGCCCGAGTTGGCACAGGTGGCAGCTTGTCCCTGGGCGGCATCTTGATATTCGTGGAAATCCAGCAGGCTGCCGGCCAAGCAGGGCCGAGGGCCTATCTGGTACTGCAAATGCTTCTGCCTGGGGAAACAAAACCCGCAACCCCACGTTCCTGGTTTCAGATTTAAGAGTTCCATGGGCACACACCAAGCAGCCCGAGTTGGCACAGGTGGCAGCTTGTCCCTGGGCAACATCTTGATATTCGTAGAAATCTGGCTGCCAGCCTGCCCCTAAGGGCCGAGGGCCTACCTGGTACTGACAAAGGCTTCTGCCCGGGGAAACAAAACCCACCACCCCACGTTCCTGGTCTCAGTTTGCAGAGCTCCATAGGCACTCTCAAAGCAGCCCGAGTAGGCACAGGTGGCAGCTTGTCCCTGGGCGGCATCTTGATATTCGTGGAAATCCAGAGAGCAGCCTACCCCTAAGGAACAAGTGCCTGCCTGGTACTGACAAAGGCTTCTGATGTGGGAAACAAAAATCAGCACCCCACATTCTTGGTCTCAGTTTGCAAAGCTCCGTGGGCACTCTCAAAGCAGCCCGAGTTGGCACAGGTGGCAGCTTGTCCCTGGGCGGCATCTTGATATTCGTGGAAATCCAGCAGCCTGCCTGCCCTTAAGGGGCAAGGGCCTACCTGGTACCGACAAAGGCTTCTGTCCGGGGAAATAAAAATCACAAACTCACGTTCCTGGTTTCTGTTTGCAGAGCTCTGTGGGCACTCTCTAAGCAGCCCGAGTTGGCACAGGTGGCAGCTTGTCCCTGGGCGGCATCTTGATATTCGTGGAAATCCTGCAGCCAGCCTGCCCCTAAGGGTGGAGGGCCTACCTGGTACTGACAAATGCTTCTGCCTGGGGAAACAAAACTCACCACCCCTCGTTCCTGGTCTCAGTTTTCAGAGCTCCATGGGCACTCTCAAAGCAGCGTGAGTTGGCACAGGTGGCAGCTTGTCCCTGGGCGGCATCTTGATATTCGTGGAAATCCAGGGAGCAGCCTACCCCTAAGGAACAAGGGCCTGCCTGGTACTGACAAAGGCTTCTGCCGTGGGAAACAAAAATCAGCACCCCACATTCTTGGTCTCAGTTTGCAAAGCTCCGTGGGCACTCTCTAAGCAACCAGAGTTGGCACAGGTGGCAGCTTGTCCCTGGGCGGCACCTTGATATTCGTGGAAATCCTTCTGGCAGCCTGCCCCTAAGGGTGGAGGGCCTACCTGGTACAGACAAATGCTTCTGCCTGGGGAAACAAAACTCACCACCCCTCGTTCCTGGTCTCAGTTTGCAGAGCTCCATGGGCACTCTCAACGCAGCCCGAGTTGGCACAGGTGGCAGCTTGTCCCTGGGCGGCATTTTGATGTTTGTGGAAATCCTGCAGCAGGCAGCCGAGAACGAAGGGCGGAGGGCCTATCTGGTACTGACAAAGGCTTCTGCCCGGGAAAATAAAACTCAGCACCCCATGCTCCTGGTTTCTGTTTGTAGAGGACCGTGGGCACTCTCACAGCAGCCCGAGTTGGCACAGGTGGAAGCTTGTCCCTGGGCGGCATCTTGATATTCGTGGAAATCCTGCTGCCAGCCTGCCCCTAAAGGTGGAGGGCGTACCTGGTACTGACAAAGGCTTCTGCCTGGGGAAACAAAACCCACCACCCCACGTTCCTGGTTTCACTTTGGAGAGTTCCATGGGCACACTCAACGCAGCCTGAGTTGGTACAGGTGGCAGCTTGTCCCTGGGCGGCATTTTGATGTTTGTGGAAATCCTGCAGCAGGCAGCCGAGAACGAAGGGCGGAGGGCCTATCTGGTACTGACAAAGGCTTCTGCCCGGGAAAATAAAACTCAGCACCCCATGCTCCTGGTTTCTGTTTGTAGAGGACCGTGGGCACTCTCACAGCAGCCCGAGTTGGCACAGGTGGAAGCTTGTCCCTGGGCGGCATCTTGATATTCGTGGAAATCCTGCTGCCAGCCTGCCCCTATGGGTGGAGGGCGTACCTGGTACTGACAAAGGCTTCTGCCCGGGGAAACAAAACCCACCACCCCACGTTCCTGGTTTCACTTTGGAGAGTTCCATGGGCACACTCAACGCAGCCTGAGTTGGTACAGGTGGCCGCTTGTCCCTGGGCGGCATCTTGATATTCGTGGAAATCCTGCTGCCAGCCTGCCCCTAAGGGTGGAGGGCGTACCTGGTACTGACAAAGGCTTCTGCCCGGGGAAACAAAACCCACCACCCCACGTTCCTGGTTTCAGTTTGGAGAGTTCCGTGGGCACACTCAACGCAGCCTGAGTTGGCACAGGTGGCAGCTTGTCCCTGGGCGGCATCTTGATATTCGTGGAAATCCAGCAGGCAGCCTGCCGTGGGAAACAAAACCCAGAAACCCATGTTAATGGTCTCAGTTTGAAGAGCTCCAAGGGCACCCTCAAAGCAGCCCGAGTTGCCACAGGTGGCAGCTTGTCCCTGGGCGGCATCTTGATATTCGTGGAAATCCAGCAGCCTGCCTGCCCTTAAGGGCCAAGGGCCTACCTGGTACCGACAAAGGCTTCTGTCCGGGGAAATAAAAATCACAAACTCACGTTCCTGGTTTCTGTTTGCAGAGCTCCGTGGGAACTCTCGAAGCAACCAGAGTTGGCGCAGGTGGCAGCTTGTCCCTGGGCGGCATCTTGATATTCGTGGAAATCCAGCAGGCTGCCTGCCCTTAAGGACCAAGGGCCTACCTGGTACTGACAGTGGCTACTGCCCGGGGAAACAAAACTCAGCACCCCACGTTCCTGGTCTCAGTTTGCAGAGCTCCATGGGCACTCTCAAAGCAGCCCGAATTGCAACAGGGAGCAGCTTGTCCCTGGGCGGCATTTTGATGTTCGTGGAAATCCTGCAGCAGGCAGCCGAGAACGAAGGGCCGAGGGCCTATCTGGTACTGACAAAGGCTTCTGCCCGGGAAAATAAAACTCAGCACCCCATGCTCCTGGTTTCTGTTTGTAGAGGACCGTGGGCACTCTCAAAGCAGCCCGAGTTGGCACAGGTGGAAGCTTGTCCCTGGGCGGCATCTTGATATTCGTAGAAATCTGGCTGCCAGCCTGCCCCTAAGGGCCGAGGGCCTACCTGGTACTGACAAAGGCTTCTGCCCGGGGAAACAAAACCCACCACCCCACGTTCCTGGTCTCAGTTTGCAGAGCTCCATAGGCACTCTCAAAGCAGCCCGAGTAGGCACAGGTGGCAGCTTGTCCCTGGGCGGCATCTTGATATTCGTGGAAATCCAGAGAGCAGCCTACCCCTAAGGAACAAGTGCCTGCCTGGTACTGACAAAGGCTTCTGATGTGGGAAACAAAAATCAGCACCCCACATTCTTGGTCTCAGTTTGCAAAGCTCCGTGGGCACTCTCAAAGCAGCCCGAGTTGGCACAGGTGGCAGCTTGTCCCTGGGCGGCATCTTGATATTCGTGGAAATCCAGCAGCCTGCCTGCCCTTAAGGGGCAAGGGCCTACCTGGTACCGACAAAGGCTTCTGTCCGGGGAAATAAAAATCACAAACTCACGTTCCTGGTTTCTGTTTGCAGAGCTCTGTGGGCACTCTCTAAGCAGCCCGAGTTGGCACAGGTGGCAGCTTGTCCCTGGGCGGCATCTTGATATTCGTGGAAATCCTGCAGCCAGCCTGCCCCTAAGGGTGGAGGGCCTACCTGGTACTGACAAATGCTTCTGCCTGGGGAAACAAAACTCACCACCCCTCGTTCCTGGTCTCAGTTTTCAGAGCTCCATGGGCACTCTCAAAGCAGCGTGAGTTGGCACAGGTGGCAGCTTGTCCCTGGGCGGCATCTTGATATTCGTGGAAATCCAGGGAGCAGCCTACCCCTAAGGAACAAGGGCCTGCCTGGTACTGACAAAGGCTTCTGCCGTGGGAAACAAAAATCAGCACCCCACATTCTTGGTCTCAGTTTGCAAAGCTCCGTGGGCACTCTCTAAGCAACCAGAGTTGGCACAGGTGGCAGCTTGTCCCTGGGCGGCACCTTGATATTCGTGGAAATCCTTCTGGCAGCCTGCCCCTAAGGGTGGAGGGCCTACCTGGTACAGACAAATGCTTCTGCCTGGGGAAACAAAACTCACCACCCCTCGTTCCTGGTCTCAGTTTGCAGAGCTCCATGGGCACTCTCAACGCAGCCCGAGTTGGCACAGGTGGCAGCTTGTCCCTGGGCGGCATTTTGATGTTTGTGGAAATCCTGCAGCAGGCAGCCGAGAACGAAGGGCGGAGGGCCTATCTGGTACTGACAAAGGCTTCTGCCCGGGAAAATAAAACTCAGCACCCCATGCTCCTGGTTTCTGTTTGTAGAGGACCGTGGGCACTCTCACAGCAGCCCGAGTTGGCACAGGTGGAAGCTTGTCCCTGGGCGGCATCTTGATATTCGTGGAAATCCTGCTGCCAGCCTGCCCCTATGGGTGGAGGGCGTACCTGGTACTGACAAAGGCTTCTGCCCGGGGAAACAAAACCCACCACCCCACGTTCCTGGTTTCACTTTGGAGAGTTCCATGGGCACACTCAACGCAGCCTGAGTTGGTACAGGTGGCAGCTTGTCCCTGGGCGGCATTTTGATGTTTGTGGAAATCCTGCAGCAGGCAGCCGAGAACGAAGGGCGGAGGGCCTATCTGGTACTGACAAAGGCTTCTGCCCGGGAAAATAAAACTCAGCACCCCATGCTCCTGGTTTCTGTTTGTAGAGGACCGTGGGCACTCTCACAGCAGCCCGAGTTGGCACAGGTGGAAGCTTGTCCCTGGGCGGCATCTTGATATTCGTGGAAATCCTGCTGCCAGCCTGCCCCTATGGGTGGAGGGCGTACCTGGTACTGACAAAGGCTTCTGCCCGGGGAAACAAAACCCACCACCCCACGTTCCTGGTTTCACTTTGGAGAGTTCCATGGGCACACTCAACGCAGCCTGAGTTGGTACAGGTGGCCGCTTGTCCCTGGGCGGCATCTTGATATTCGTGGAAATCCTGCTGCCAGCCTGCCCCTAAGGGTGGAGGGCGTACCTGGTACTGACAAAGGCTTCTGCCCGGGGAAACAAAACCCACCACCCCACGTTCCTGGTTTCAGTTTGGAGAGTTCCGTGGGCACAGTCAACGCAGCCTGAGTTGGCACAGGTGGCAGCTTGTCCCTGGGCGGCATCTTGATATTCGTGGAAATCCAGCAGGCAGCCTGCCGTGGGAAACAAAACCCAGAAACCCATGTTAATGGTCTCAGTTTGAAGAGCTCCAAGGGCACCCTCAAAGCAGCCCGAGTTGCCACAGGTGCCAGCTTGTCCCTGGGCGGCATCTTGATATTCGTGGAAATCCAGCAGCCTGCCTGCCCTTAAGGGCCAAGGGCCTACCTGGTACCGACAAAGGCTTCTGTCCGGGGAAATAAAAATCACAAACTCACGTTCCTGGTTTCTGTTTGCAGAGCTCCGTGGGCACTCTCGAAGCAACCAGAGTTGGCGCAGGTGGCAGCTTGTCCCTGGGCGGCATCTTGATATTCGTGGAAATCCAGCAGGCTGCCTGCCCTTAAGGACCAAGGGCCTACCTGGTACTGACAGTGGCTACTGCCCGGGGAAACAAAACTCAGCACCCCACGTTCCTGGTCTCAGTTTGCAGAGCTCCATGGGCACTCTCAAAGCAGCCCGAATTGCAACAGGGAGCAGCTTGTCCCTGGGCGGCATTTTGATGTTCGTGGAAATCCTGCAGCAGGCAGCCGAGAACGAAGGGCCGAGGGCCTATCTGGTACTGACAAAGGCTTCTGCCCGGGAAAATAAAACTCAGCACCCCATGCTCCTGGTTTCTGTTTGTAGAGGACCGTGGGCACTCTCAAAGCAGCCCGAGTTGGCACAGGTGGAAGCTTGTCCCTGGGCGGCATCTTGATATTCGTGGAAATCCTGCTGCCAGCCTGCCCCTATGGGTGGAGGGCGTACCTGGTACTGACAAAGGCTTCTGCCCGGGGAAACAAAACCCACAACCCCACGTTCCTGGTTTCAGTTTGAAGAGTTCCGTGGGCACTATCAAAGCCGCGCGAGTTGGCACAGGTGGCAGCTTGTCCCTGGGCGGCATCTTGATATTCGTGGAAATCCAGCAGGCTGCCTGCCCTTAAGGACCAAGGGCCTACCTGGTACTGACATTGGCTACTGCCCGGGGAAACAAAACTCAGCACCCCACGTTCCTGGTCTCAGTTTGCAGAGCTCCATGGGCATTCTCAAAGCAGCCCGAATTGCAACAGGGAGCAGCTTGTCCCTGGGCGGCATCTTGATATTCGTGGAAATCCAGCAGGCAGCCTGCCGTGGGAAACAAAACCCAGAAACCCCACGTTCCTGGTCTCAGTTTGAAGAGCTCCATGGGCACACTCAAAGCAGCCCGAGTTGGCACAGGTGGCAGCTTGTCCCTGGGCGGCATCTTGATATTCGTGGAAATCCAGCAGGCTGCCGGCCAAGCAGGGCCGAGGGCCTATCTGGTACTGCAAATGCTTCTGCCTGGGGAAACAAAACCCGCAACCCCACGTTCCTGGTTTCAGATTTAAGAGTTCCATGGGCACACACCAAGCAGCCCGAGTTGGCACAGGTGGCAGCTTGTCCCTGGGCAACATCTTGATATTCGTAGAAATCTGGCTGCCAGCCTGCCCCTAAGGGCCGAGGGCCTACCTGGTACTGACAAAGGCTTCTGCCCGGGGAAACAAAACCCACCACCCCACGTTCCTGGTCTCAGTTTGCAGAGCTCCATAGGCACTCTCAAAGCAGCCCGAGTAGGCACAGGTGGCAGCTTGTCCCTGGGCGGCATCTTGATATTCGTGGAAATCCAGAGAGCAGCCTACCCCTAAGGAACAAGTGCCTGCCTGGTACTGACAAAGGCTTCTGATGTGGGAAACAAAAATCAGCACCCCACATTCTTGGTCTCAGTTTGCAAAGCTCCGTGGGCACTCTCAAAGCAGCCCGAGTTGGCACAGGTGGCAGCTTGTCCCTGGGCGGCATCTTGATATTCGTGGAAATCCAGCAGCCTGCCTGCCCTTAAGGGGCAAGGGCCTACCTGGTACCGACAAAGGCTTCTGTCCGGGGAAATAAAAATCACAAACTCACGTTCCTGGTTTCTGTTTGCAGAGCTCTGTGGGCACTCTCTAAGCAGCCCGAGTTGGCACAGGTGGCAGCTTGTCCCTGGGCGGCATCTTGATATTCGTGGAAATCCTGCAGCCAGCCTGCCCCTAAGGGTGGAGGGCCTACCTGGTACTGACAAATGCTTCTGCCTGGGGAAACAAAACTCACCACCCCTCGTTCCTGGTCTCAGTTTTCAGAGCTCCATGGGCACTCTCAAAGCAGCGTGAGTTGGCACAGGTGGCAGCTTGTCCCTGCACGGCATCTTGATATTCGTGGAAATCCAGGGAGCAGCCTACCCCTAAGGAACAAGGGCCTGCCTGGTACTGACAAAGGCTTCTGCCGTGGGAACAAAAATCAGCACCCCACATTCTTGGTCTCAGTTTGCAAAGCTCCGTGGGCACTCTCTAAGCAACCAGAGTTGGCACAGGTGGCAGCTTGTCCCTGGGCGGCACCTTGATATTCGTGGAAATCCTTCTGGCAGCCTGCCCCTAAGGGTGGAGGGCCTACCTGGTACAGACAAATGCTTCTGCCTGGGGAAACAAAACTCACCACCCCTCGTTCCTGGTCTCAGTTTGCAGAGCTCCATGGGCACTCTCAACGCAGCCCGAGTTGGCACAGGTGGCAGCTTGTCCCTGGGCGGCATTTTGATGTTTGTGGAAATCCTGCAGCAGGTAGCCGAGAACGAAGGGCGGAGGGCCTATCTGGTACTGACAAAGGCTTCTGCCCGGGAAAATAAAACTCAGCACCCCATGCTCCTGGTTTCTGTTTGTAGAGGACCGTGGGCACTCTCACAGCAGCCCGAGTTGGTACAGGTGGAAGCTTGTCCCTGGGCGGCATCTTGATATTCGTGGAAATCCTGCTGCCAGCCTGCCCCTAAGGGTGGAGGGCCTATCTGGTACTGACAAAGGCTTCTGCCCGGGGAAAAAAAACCCACAACCCCACGTTCCTGGTTTCAGTTTGGAGATTTCCGTGGGCACTCTCAAAGCAACCCGAGTTGGCACAGGTGGCCGCTTGTCCCTGGGCGGCATCTTGATATTCGTGGAAATCCAGCAGGCAGCCTGCCGTGGGAAACAAAACCCAGAAACCCATGTTAATGGTCTCAGTTTGAAGAGCTCCATGGGCACCCTCAAAGCAGCCCGAGTTGCCACAGGTGCCAGCTTGTCCCTGGGCGGCATCTTGATATTCGTGGAAATCCAGCAGCCTGCCTGCCCTTAAGGGCCAAGGGCCTACCTGGTACCGACAAAGGCTTCTATCCGGGGAAATAAAAATCACAAACTCACGTTCCTGGTTTCTGTTTGCAGAGTTCCGTGGGCACTCTCTAAGCAACCAGAGTTGGCGCAGGTGGCAGCTTGTCCCTGGGCGGCATCTTGATATTCGTGGAAATCCAGCAGGCTGCCTGCCCTTAAGGACCAAGGGCCTACCTGGTACTGACAGTGGCTACTGCCCGGGGAAATTAAACTCAGCACCCCACGTTTCTGGTCTCAGTTTGCAGAGCTCCATGGGCACTCTCAAAGCAGCCCGAATTGCAACAGGGAGCAGCTTGTCCCTGGGCGGCATTTTGATGTTCGTGGAAATCCTGCAGCAGGCAGCCGAGAACGAAGGGCCGAGGGCCTATCTGGTACTGACAAAGGCTTCTGCCCGGGAAAATAAAACTCAGCACCCCATGCTCCTGTTTTCTGTTTGTAGAGGACCGTGGGCAGTCTCAAAGCAGCCCGAGTTGCCACAGGTGCCAGCTTGTCCCTGGGCGGCATCTTGATATTCGTGGAAATCCTGCTGCCAGCCTGCCCCTATGGGTGGAGGGCGTACCTGGTACTGACAAAGGCTTCTGCCCGGGAAAATAAAACCCAGCAACCCCATGTTCCTGGTTTCAGTTTGTAGAGTGTTCCGTGGGCACTCTCAAAGCAGCCCGAGTTGGCACAGGTGGAAGCTTGTCCCTGGGCGGCATCTTGATATTCGTGGAAATCCTGCAGGCTGCCTGCCCCTATGGGTGGAGGGCGTACCTGGTACTGACATTGGCTACTGCCCGGGGAAACAAAACCCAGCACCCCACGTTCCTGGTTTCACTTTGCAGAGCTCCATGGGCACACTCAACGCAGCCTGAGTTGCAACAGGTGGCAGCTTGTCCCTGGGCGGCATCTTGATATTCGTGGAAATCCTGCTGCCAGGCAAGGGTGGAGGGCCTGCCAAAGGCTTCTGGGGGAAAAAAAACCCAGAAACCCCACGTTCCTGGTTTCAGTTTGAAGAGCTCCGTGGGCACTCTCAAAGCAACCCGAGTTGGCACAGGTGGCCGCTTGTCCCTGGGCGGCATCTTGATATTCGTGGAAATCCAGCAGGCAGCCTGCCCTTAAGGACCAAGGGCCTACCTGGTACTGTCAAAGGCTTCTGCCTGGGGAAACAAAACTCAGCACCCCACGGTCCTGGTCTCAGGTTGCAGAGCTCCGTGGGCACTCTCAAAGCAGCCCGAGTTGCAACAGGTGGCAGCTTGTCCCTGGGCAACATCTTGATATTCGTAGAAATCTGGCTGCCAGCCTGCCCCTAAGGGCCGAGGGCCTACCTGGTAGAGACAAAGGCTTCTGCCCGGGGAAACAAAACCCACCACGCCACGTTCCTGGTCTCAGTTGGCAGAGCTCCATAGGCACTCTCAAAGCAGCCCGAGTAGGCACAGGTGGCAGCTTGTCCCTGGGCGGCATCTTGATATTCGTGGAAATCCAGAGAGCAGCCTACCCCTAAGGAACAAGTGCCTGCCTGGTACTGACAAAGGCTTCTGATGTGGGAAACAAAAATCAGCACCCCACATTCTTGGTCTCAGTTTGCAAAGCTCCGTGGGCACTCTCAAAGCAGCCTGATTTGGCACAGGTGGCAGCTTGTCCCTGGGCGGCATCTTGATATTCGTGGAAATCCAGCAGCCTGCCTGCCCTTAAGGGGCAAGGGCCTACCTGGTACCGACAAAGGCTTCTGTCCGGGGAAATAAAAATCACAAACTCACGTTCCTGGTTTCTGTTTGCAGAGCTCTGTGGGCACTCTCTAAGCAGCCCGAGTTGGCACAGGTGGCAGCTTGTCCCTGGGCGGCATCTTGATATTCGTGGAAATCCTGCAGCCAGCCTGCCCCTAAGGGTGGAGGGCCTATCTGGTACTGACAAATGCTTCTGCCTGGGGAAACAAAACTCACCACCCCTCGTTCCTGGTCTCAGTTTTCAGAGCTCCATGGGCACTCTCAAAGCAGCGTGAGTTGGCACAGGTGGCAGCTTGTCCCTGGGCGGCATCTTGATATTCGTGGAAATCCAGGGAGCAGCCTACCCCTAAGGAACAAGGGCCTGCCTGGTACTGACAAAGGCTTCTGCCGTGGGAAACAAAAATCAGCACCCCACATTCTTGGTCTCAGTTTGCAAAGCTCCGTGGGCACTCTCTAAGCAACCAGAGTTGGCACAGGTGGCAGCTTGTCCCTGGGCGGCACCTTGATATTCGTGGAAATCCTGCTGCCAGCCTGCCCCTAAGGGTGGAGGGCCTACCTGGTACAGACAAATGCTTCTGCCTGGGGAAACAAAACTCACCACCCCTCGTTCCTGGTCTCAGTTTGCAGAGCTCCATGGGCACTCTCAACGCAGCCCGAGTTGGCACAGGTGGCAGCTTGTCCCTGGGCGGCATTTTGATGTTTGTGGAAATCCTGCAGCAGGCAGCCGAGAACGAAGGGCGGAGGGCCTATCTGGTACTGACAAAGGCTTCTGCCCGGGAAAATAAAACTCAGCACCCCATGCTCCTGGTTTCTGTTTGTAGAGGACCGTGGGCACTCTCACAGCAGCCCGAGTTGGCACAGGTGGAAGCTTGTCCCTGGGCGGCATCTTGATATTCGTGGAAATCCTGCTGCCAGCCTGCCCCTATGGGTGGAGGGCGTACCTGGTACTGACAAAGGCTTCTGCCCGGGGAAACAAAACCCACCACCCCACGTTCCTGGTTTCACTTTGGAGAGTTCCATGGGCACACTCAACGCAGCCTGAGTTGGTACAGGTGGCCGCTTGTCCCTGGGCGGCATCTTGATATTCGTGGAAATCCTGCTGCCAGCCTGCCCCTAAGGGTGGAGGGCCTATCTGGTACTGACAAAGGCTTCTGCCCGGGGAAAAAAAACCCAAAACCCCACGTTCCTGGTTTCAGTTTGGAGAGTTCCGTGGGCACTCTCAAAGCAACCCGAGTTGGCACAGGTGGCCGCTTGTCCCTGGGCAACATCTTGATATTCGTGGAAATCCAGCAGGCAGCCTGCCCTTAAGGACCAAGGGCCTACCTGGTACTGTCAAAGGCTTCTGCCTGGGGAAACAAAACTCAGCACCCCACGGTCCTGGTCTCAGGTTGCAGAGCTCCGTGGGCACTCTCAAAGCAGCCCGAGTTGCAACAGGTGGCAGCTTGTCCCTGGGCGGCATCTTGATATTCGTGGAAATCCAGCAGGCTGCCGGCCAAGCAGGGCCGAGGGCCTATCTGGTACTGCAAATGCTTCTGCCCAAAGAAACAAACCCAACAACCCATGTTCCTGGTTTCAGATTTAAGAGTTCCATGGGCACACTCAAAGTAGCCCGAGTTGGCACAGGTGGCAGCTTGACCCTGGGCAACATCTTGATATTCGTGGATATCTGGCTGCCAGGCTGCCCCTATGGCCCGAGGGCCTACCTGGTACATACAAATGCTTCTGCCCGGGGAAACTAAACCCAGCACCCCACGTTCCTGGTCTCAGTTTGCAGAGCTCCATGGGCACTCTCTAAGCAGCCCGAGTTGGCACAGGTGGCAGCTTGTGCCTGGGCGGCATCTTGATATTCGTGGAAATCCAGCAGGCTGCCGGCCAAGCAGGGCCGAGGGCCTATCTGGTACTGCAAATGCTTCTGCCCGGGGAAAGAAAACCCACCACCCCACGTTCCTGGTTTCAGATTTAAGAGTTCCATGGGCACTCTCTAACCAACCCGAGTTGGCTCAGGCGGCTGCTTGTCCCTGGGCGGCATCTTGATATTCGTGAAAATCCTGCTGCCAGCCTGCCCCTAAGGGTGGAGGGCCTACCTGGTACTGACAAATGCTTCTGCCCGGGGAAATAAACCCCACAAACTCACGTTCCTCGTCTCAGTTTGCAGAGCTCCGTGGGCACTCCCAAAGCAGCCTGAGTTGCAACAGGTAGCAGCTTGTCCCTGGGATGCATCTTGATATTCGTGGAAATCCTGCAGCAGGCAGCCGAGAACAAAGGGCGGAGGGCCTATCTGGTAATGACAAAGGCTTCTGCCCGGGAAAATAAAACCCACAATCTCATGTTCCTTGTTTCTGTTTGTAGAGTTCCATGGGCACTCTCAATGCAGTCCGAGTTTGCACAGGTGGCAGCTTGTCCCTGGGCGGCGTCTTGATATTTGTGGAAATCCTGCAGCCATCCTGCCCCTAAGGGTGGAGGGCCTACCTGGTACTGACAAAGGCTTCTGGCTGGGGAAACAAAACTCAGCACCGCACGTTCCTGGTCACAGTTTGCAGAGCTCCATGGGCACACTCTATGCAACCTGAGTTGGCACAGGTGGCAGCTTGTCCCTGGGCGGCATCTTGATATTCGTGGAAATCCTGCTGCCAGCCTACCCCAAAGGGCCGAGGGCCTACCTGGTACTGACAAATGCTTCTGCCTGGGGAAATAAAACCCACAAACTCATGTTCCTGGTCTCAGTTTGCAGAGCTCCGTGGGCACTCTCAAAGCAGCCCGAGTTGCAACAGGTGGCAGCTTGTCCCTGGGCGGCATCTTGATATTCGTGGAAATCCAGCCGGCTGCCGGCCAAGCAGGGCCGAGGGCCTATCTGGTACTGCAAATGCTTCTGCCCGGGAAACAAAACCAACAACCCATGTTCCTGGTTTCAGATTTAAGAGTTCCATGGGCACACTCAAAGTAGCCCGAGTTGGCACTGGTGGCAGCTTGACCCTGGGCAACATCTTGATATTCGTGGAAATCCTGCTGCCAGCCTAGCCCAAAGGGCCGAGGACCTACCTGGTACTGACAAAGGCTTCTGCCCGGGGAAACAAAAATCAGCACCACACGTTCCTGGTCTCAGTTTGCAGAGCTCCGTGGGCACTCTCAAAGCAGCCCGAGTTGGCACAGGTGGCAGCTTGTCCCTGGGCGGCATTTTGATGTTTGTGGAAATCCTGCAGCAGGCAGCCGAGAACGAAGGGCCGAGGGCCTATCTGGTACTGACAAAGGCTTCTGCGCAGGAAAATAAAACTCAGCACCCCATGCTCCTGGTTACTGTTTGTAGAGCACCGTGGGCACTCTCACAGCAGCCCGAGTGTGCACAGGTGTCAGCTTGACCCTGGGCAACATCTTGATATTCGTGGAAATCTGGCGACCAGCCTGCCCCTAAGGGCCGAGGGCCTACCTGGTACTGATAAATGCTTCTGCCTGGGGAAACAAAACTCAGCACCCCTCGTTCCTGGTTTCAGTTTGAAGAGTTCCATGGGCACTCTCAAAGCCGCGCGAGTTGGCACAGGTGGCAGCTTGTCCCTGGGCGGCATCTTGATATTCGTGGAAATCCAGCAGGCTGCCTGCCCTTAAGGACCAAGGGCCTACCTGGTACTGACAGTGGCTACTGCCCGGGGAAACAAAACTCAGCACCGCACG
The DNA here is from genome assembly GCF_015832195.1 of Motacilla alba alba. Lineage (NCBI taxonomy): Eukaryota > Metazoa > Chordata > Aves > Passeriformes > Motacillidae > Motacilla > Motacilla alba. The sequence goes on along the minus strand of NW_024037304.1, from coordinate 41,215 downwards.
TTCCTGGTCTCAGTCTGCAGAGCTCCATGGGCACTCTCAAAGCCGCCCGAGTTGCAACAGGTAGCAGCTTGTCCCTGGGCGGCATCTTGATATTCGTGGAAATACAGCAGGCAGCCTGCCGTGGGAAACAAAAGCCAGAAACCCATGTTCCTGGTTTCAGATTTAAGAGCTCCATGGGCACACTCAAAGCAACCCGAATTGGCACAGGTGGCAGCTTGTCCCTGGGCGGCATCTTGATATTCGTGGAAATCCAGCAGGCTGCCGGACAAGCAGGGCCGAGGGCCTATCTGGTACTGCAAATGCTTCTGCCCGGGGAAAGAAAACCCACTACCCCACGTTCCTGGTTTCAGATTTAAGAGTTCCATGGGCACTCTCTAAGCAACCTGAGTTGGCTCAGGCGGCTGCTTGTCCCTGGGCGGCATCTTGATATTCGTGGAAATCCTGCTGCCAGCCTGCCCCTAAGGGTGGAGGGCCTACCTGGTACTGACAAATGCTTCTGCCCGGGGAAATAAACCCCACAAACTCACGTTCCTCGTCTCAGTTTGCAGAGCTCCGTGGGCACTCCCAAAGCAGTCTGAGTTGCAACAGGTAGCAGCTTGTCCCTGGGATGCATCTTGATATTCGTGGAAATCCTGCAGCAGGCAGCCGAGAACAAAGGGCGGAGGGCCTATCTGGTAATGACAAAGGCTTCTGCCCGGGAAAATAAAACCCACAATCTCATGTTCCTTGTTTCTGTTTGTAGAGTTCCATGGGCACTCTCAAAGCAGTCCGAGTTTGCACAGGTGGCAGCTTGTCCCTGGGCGGCATCTTGATATTTGTGGAAATCCTGCAGCCATCCTGCCCCTAAGGGTGGAGGGCCTACCTGGTACTGACAAAGGCTTCTGGCTGGGGAAACAAAACTCAGCACCCCACGTTCCTGGTCTCAGTTTGCAGAGCTCCATGGGCACACTCTATGCAACCTGAGTTGGCACAGGTGGCAGCTTGTCCCTGGGCGGCATCTTGATATTCGTGGAAATCCTGCTGCCAGCCTACCCCAAAGGGCCGAGGGCCTACCTGGTACTGACAAATGCTTCTGCCTGGGGAAATAAAACCCACAAACTCATGTTCCTGGTCTCAGTTTGCAGAGCTCCGTGGGCACTCTCAAAGCAGCCCGAGTTGCAACAGGTGGCAGCTTGTCCCTGGGCGGCATCTTGATATTCGTGGAAATCCAGCAGGCTGCTGGCCAAGCAGGGCCGAGGGCCTATCTGGTACTGCAAATGCTTCTGCCCGGGGAAACAAAGCCCACAACCCATGTTCCTGGTTTCAGATTTAAGAGTTCCATGGGCACACTCAAAGTAGCCCGAGTTGGCACAGGTAGCAGCTTGACCCTGGGCAACATCTTGATATTCGTGGAAATCCTGCTGCCAGCCTAACCCAAAGGGTCTGAGGGCCCGGGGAATATCTCAGGTACTGTCACAAAGGTGGCTTCTGCCATCTTGGTGGAAATCCATAAAACTCAGCACCCCATGCTCCTGGTTACTGTTTGTAGAGTTCCATGGGCACTCTCAAAGCAGTCCGAGTTTGCACAGGTGGCAGCTTGTCCCTGGGCGGCATCTTGATATTCGTGGAAATCCTGCTGCCAGCCTGCCCCTAAAGGTGGAGGGCCTACCTGGTACTGACAAAGGCTTCTGCCCGGGGAAACAAAACCCACCACCCCACGTTCCTGGTTTCAGTTTGCAGAGTTCCGTGGGCACTCTCAACGCAGCCTGAGTTGACACTGGCGGCAGCTTGTCCCTGGGCGGCATCTTGATATTCGTGGAAATCCAGCAGGATGCCTGCCCTAAAGGACCAAGGGCCTACCTGGTACTGACAGTGGCTTCTGCCTGGGGAAACAAAACTCAGCACCCCACGTTCCTGGTCTCAGGTTGCAGAGCTCCATGGGCACTATCAAAGCAGCCCGAGTTGGCACAGGTAGCAGCTTGTCCCTGGGCGGCATCTTGATATTCGTGGAAATCCAGCAGGCTGCCAGCCAAGCAGGGCCGAGGGCCTATCTGGTATTGCAAATGCTTCTGCCCCGGGAAAGAAATCCCACCACCCCACGTTCCTGGTTTCAGATTTAAGATTTCCATGGGCACACTCAAAGCAGCCCGAGTTGGCACAGGTGGCAGCTTGACCCTGGGCAACATCTTGATATTCGTAGAAATCTGGCGACCAGCCTGCCCCTAAGGGCCGAGGGCCTACCTGGTAATGATAAATGCTTCTGCCTGGGGAAACAAAAGCCACCACCCCTCGTTCCTGGTCTCAGTTTGCAGAGCTCCGTGGGCACTCTCAAAGCTGCCCGAGTTGCAACAGGTAGCAGCTTGTCCCTGGGCGGCATCTTGATATTTGTGGAAATACAGCAGGCAGCCTGCCGTGGGAAACAAAACCCAGAAACCCATTTTCCTGGTCTCAGTTTGAAGAGCTCCATGGGCACACTCAAAGCAGCCCGAGTTGGCACAGGTGGCAGCTTGTCCCTGGGCAACATCTTGATATTCGTAGAAATCTGGCTGCCAGGCTGCCCCTATGGTCCGAGGGCCTACCTGGTACTTACAAATGCTTCTGCCCGGGGAAACTAAACCCACCACCCCACGTTCCTGGTCTCAGTTTACAGAGCTCCATGGGCACTCTCTAAGCAGCCCGAGTTGGCACAGGTGGCAGCTTGTCCCTGGGCGGCATCTTGATATTCGTGGAAATCCAGAGAGCAGCCTACCCCTAAGGAACAAGGGCCTACCTGGTACTGACAAAGGCTTCTGCCCGGGGAAACAAAAATCAGCACCCCACATTCCTGGTCTCAGTTTGCAGAGCTCCGTGGGCACTCTCAAAGCAGCCCGAGTTGCCACAGATTGCAGCTTGTCCCGGGGCAGCATCTTCATATTCGTGGAAATCCAGAGAGCAGCCTACCCCTAAGGAACAAGGGCCTGCCTGGTACTGACAAAGGCTTCTGCCGTGGGAAATAAATATCAGCAACCCACATTCTTGGTCTCAGTTTGCAAAGCTCCATGGGCACTCTCAAAGCAGCGCGAGTTGGCACAGGTGGCAGCTTGTCCCTGGGCGGCATTTTGATGTTCGTGGAAATCCTGCAGCAGGCAGCCGAGAACGAAGGGCCGAGGGCCTATCTGGTACTGACAAAGGCTTCTGCCCGGGAAAATAAAACTCAGCACCCCATGCTCCTGGTTTCTGTTTGTAGAGGACCGTGGGCACTCTCTAAGCAGCCCGAGTTGGCAGAGGTGGCAGCTTTTCCATGGGCGGCATCTTGATATTCATGGAAATCCTGCTGCCAGCCTGCCCCTAAAGGTGTAGGGCCTACCTGGTACTGACAAAGGCTTCTGCCCGGGGAAACAAAACCCACCACCCCACGTTCCTGGTCTCGGTTTGCAGAGTTCCGTGGGCACACTCAACGCAGCCTGAGTTGGCACAGGTGGCAGCTTGTCCCTGGGCGGCATCTTGATATTCGTGGAAATCCAGCAGGCAGCCTGCCGTGGGAAACAAAACCCAGAAACCCATGTTAATGGTCTCAGTTTGAAGAGCTCCATGGGCACCCTCAAAGCAGCCCAAGTTGCCACAGGTGGCAGCTTGTCCCTGGGCGGCATCTTGATATTCGTGGAAATCCAGCAGCCTGCCTGCCCTTAAGGGCCAAGGGCCTACCTGGTACCGACAAAGGCTTCTGTCCGGGGAAATAAAAATCACAAACTCACGTTCCTGGTTTCTGTTTGCAGAGCTCCGTGGGCACTCTCTAAGCAACCAGAGTTGGAGCAGGTGGCAGCTTGTCCCTGGGCGGCATCTTGATATTCGTGGAAATCCAGCAGGCTGCCAGACAAGCAGGGCCGAGGGCCTATCTGGTATTGCAAATGCTTCTGCCCGGGGAAAGAAATCCCACTACCCCACGTTCCTGGTTTTAGATTTAAGAGTTCCATGGGCACACTCAAAGCAGCCCGAGTTGGCACAGGTGGCAGCTGGACCCTGGGCAACATCTTGATATTCGTAGAAATCTGGCTGCCAGCCTGCCCCTAAGGGCCGAGGGCCTACCTGGTACTGACAAATGCTTCTGCCTGGGGAAACAAAACTCACCACCCCTCGTTCCTGGTCTCAGTTTGCAGAGCTCTATGGGCACTCTCTGAGCAGCCCGAGTTGGCACAGGTGGCAGCTTGTCCCTGGGCGGCATCTTGATATTCGTGGAAATCCTGCAGCAGGCAGCCGAGAAAGAAGGGCCGAGAGCCTATCTGGTACTGACAAAGGCTTCTGCCCGGGAAAATAAAACTCAGCACCCCATGTTCCTGGTTTCTGTTTGTAGAGCACCGTGGGCACTCTCAAAGCCGCCCGAATTGGCACAGGTGGCAGCTTGACCCTGGGCGGCATCTTGATATTTGTGGAAATCCTGCTGCCAGCCTGCCCCTAAGGGTGGAGGGCCTACCTGGTACTGACAAAGGCTTCTGCCCGGGGAAAAAAAACCCACAACCCCACGTTCCTGGTTTCAGTTTGAAGAGTTCCGTGGGCACTATCAAAGCCGCGCGAGTTGGCACAGGTGGCAGCTTGTCCCTGGGCGGCATCTTGATATTCGTGGAAATCCAGCAGGCTGCCTGCCCTTAAGGACCAAGGGCCTACCTGGTACTGACATTGGCTACTGCCCGGGGAAACAAAACTCAGCACCCCACGTTCCTGGTCTCAGTTTGAAGAGCTCCATGGGCATTCTCAAAGCAGCCCGAATTGCAACAGGGAGCAGCTTGTCCCTGGGCGGCATCTTGATATTCGTGGAAATCCAGCAGGCAGCCTGCCGTGGGAAACAAAACCCAGAAACCCCACGTTCCTGGTCTCAGTTTGAAGAGCTCCATGGGCACACTCAAAGCAGCCCGAGTTGGCACCGGTGGCAGCTTGTCCCTGGGCGGCATCTTGATATTCGTGGAAATCCAGCTGGCTGCCGGCCAAGCAGGGCCGAGGGCCTATCTGGTACTGCAAATGCTTCTGCCTGGGGAAACAAAACCCGCAACCCCACGTTCCTGGTTTCAGATTTAAGAGTTCCATGGGCACACACAAAGCAGCCCGAGTTGGCACAGGTGGCAGCTTGTCCCAGGACAACATCTTGATATTCGTAGAAATCTGGCTGCCAGCCTGCCCCTAAGGGCCGAGGGCCTACCTGGTACTGACAAAGGCTTCTGCCCGGGGAAACAAAACCCACCACGCCACGTTCCTGGTCTCAGTTTGCAGAGCTCCATAGGCACTCTCAAAGCAGCCCGAGTTGGCACAGGTGGCAGCTTGTCCCTGGGCGGCATCTTGATATTCGTGGAAATCCAGAGAGCAGCCTACCCCTAAGGAACAAGTGCCTGCCTGGTACTGACAAAGGCTTCTGCCCGGGGAAACAAAAATCAGCACCCCACATTCTTGGTCTCAGTTTGCAGAGCTCCGTGGGCACTCTCAAAGCAGCCCGAGTTGGCACAGGTGGCAGCTTGTCCCTGGGCGGCATCTTGATATTCGTGGAAATCCCGCAGCCTGCCTGCCCTTAAGGGGCAAGGGCCTACCTGGTACCGACAAAGGCTTCTGTCCGGGGAAATAAAAATCACAAACTCACGTTCCTGGTTTCTGTTTGCAGAGCTCTGTGGGCACTCTCTAAGCAACCAGAGTTGGCACAGGTGGCAGCTTGTCCCTGGGCGGCATCTTGATATTCGTGGAAATCCTGCAGCCAGCCTGCCCCTAAGGGTGGAGGGCCTACCTGGTACTGACAAATGCTTCTGCCTGGGGAAACAAAACTCACCACCCCTCGTTCCTGGTCTCAGTTTTCAGAGCTCCCTGGGCACTCTCAACGCAGCCCGAGTTAGCACAGGTGGCAGCTTGTCCCTGGGCGGCATCTTGATATTCGTGGAAATCCAGGGAGCAGCCTACCCCTAAGGAACAAGGGCCTGCCTGGTACTGACAAAGGCTTCTGCCGTGGGAAACAAAAATCAGCACCCCAAATTCTTGGTCTCAGTTTGCAAAGCTCCGTGGGCACTCTCTAAGCAACCAGAGTTGGCACAGGTGGCAGCTTGTCCCTGGGCGGCATCTTGATATTCGTGGAAATCCTGCAGCCAGCCTGCCCCTAAGGGTGGAGGGCCTACCTGGTACTGACAAATGCTTCTACCTGGGGAAACAAAACTCACCACGCCTCTTTCCTGGTCTCAGTTTGCAGAGCTCCATGGGCACACTCAAAGCAGCCCGAGTTGGCGCAGGTGGCAGCTTGTCCCTGGGCGGCATCTTGATATTCGTGGAAATCCAGCAGGCTGCCGGCCAAGCAGGGCCAAGGGCCTATCTGGTACTGCAAATGATTCTGCCCGGGGAGACAAAACCCACAACCCCACGTTCCTGGTTTCAGATTTAAGAGTTCCATGGGAACACTCAAAGCAGCCCGAGTTGGCACAGTGGCAGCTTGACCCTAGGCAACATCTTGATTTTCGTAGAACTCTGGCTGCCAGCCTGCCCCTAAGGGCCGAGGGCCTACCTGGTACAGACAAATGCTTCTGCCCGGGGAAACAAAACCTACCACCCCACGTTCCTGGTCTCAGTTTGCAGAGCTCCATGGGCACTCTCAAAGCAGCCCGAGTTGGCACAGGTGGCAGCTTGTCCCTGGGCGGCATCTTGATATTCGTGGAAATCCAGAGAGCAGCCTACCCCTAAGGAACAAGGGCCTGCCTGGTACTGACAAAGGCTTCTGCCCGGGGAAACAAAAATAAGCACCCCACATTATTGGTCTCAGTTTGCAGAGCTCCGTGGGCACTCTCAAAGCAGCCCGAGTTGGCACAGGTGGCAGCTTGTCCCTGGGCGGCATCTTGATATTCGTGGAAATCCAGAGAGCAGCAAGCCTGCCCCTTATGGTGGAGGGCCTACCTGGTACTGACAAAGTCTTCTGCCCAGGGAAACAAAAGCCACCAGCCCACGTTCCCGGCTTCAGTTTGAAGAGTTCCGTGGGCACTATCAAAGCCGCGCGAGTTGGCACAGGTGGCAGCTTGTCCCTGGGCGGCATCTTGATATTCGTGGAAATCCAGCAGGCTGCCGAGAACAAAGGGCGGAGGGCCTATCTGGTACTGACAAAGGCTTCTGCCCGGGAAAATAAAACTCAGCACCCCATGTTCCTGGTTTCTGTTTGTAGAGCTCCGTGGGCACTCTCAAAGCAGCCCGAGTTGGCACAGGTGGCAGCTTGTCCCTGGGCGGCATCTTGATATTCGTAGAAATCCTGCTGCCAGCCGGCCCTTAAGGACCAAGGGCCTACCTGGTACAGACAGTGGCTTCTGCCTGGGGAAACAAAACTCAGCACCCCACGTTCCTGGTCTCAGGTTGCAGAGCTCCATGGGCACTCTCAAAGGAACCCGAGTTGCAACAGGTAGCAGCTTGTCCCTGGGCGGCATCTTGATATTCGTGGAAATCCTGCAGCCAGCCTGCCCCTAAGGGTGGAGGGCCTACCTGGTACTGACAAAGGCTTCTGCCCGGGGAAACAAAACCCACCACCCAACGTTCCTGGTTTCAGTTTGAAGAGTTCAGTGGGCACTATCAAAGCCTCGCGAGTTGGCACAGGTGGCAGCTTGTCCCTGGGCAACATCTTGATATTTGTGGAAATCCAGCAGGCTGCCTGCCCTTAAGGACCAAAGGCCTACCTGGTACTGACAAAGGCTTCTGCCCGGGGAAACAAAAATCAGTACCTCACATTCTTGGTCTCAGTTTGCAGAGCTCCGTGGGCACTCTCAAAGCAGCCCGAGTTGGCACAGGTGGCAGCTTGTCCCTGGGCGGCATCTTGATATTCGTGGAAATCCAGAGAGCATCAAGCCTGCCCCTTACAGTGCAGGGCCTACCTGGTACTGACAAAGGCTTCTGCCCAGGGAAACAAAAGCCACCAGCCCACGTTCCCGGTTTCAGTTTGAAGAGTTCCGTGGGCACTATCAAAGCCGCGCGAGTTGGCACAGGTGGCAGCTTGACCCTGGGCGGCATCTTGATATTAGTGGAAATCCAGCTGGCTGCCTGCCCTTAAGGGCCAAGGGCCTACCTGGTACTGACAAAGGCTTCTGTCCGGGGAAATAAAAATCAGCACCCCACATTCCTGGTCTCAGTTTGCAGAGCTCCGTGGGCACTCTCAAAGCAGCCCGAGTTGGCACAGGTGGCAGCTTGTCCCTGGGCGGCATCTTGATATTCGTGGAAATCCTGCAGCAGGCAGCCGAGAACAAAGGGCGATGGGCCTATCTGGTACAGACAAAGGCTTCTGCCCGGGAAAATAAAACTCAGCACCCCATGTTCCTGGTTTCTGTTTGTAGAGCTCCGTGGGCACACTCAAAGCAGCCCGAGTTGACACAGGTGGCAGCTTGTCCCTGGGCGGCATCTTGATATTCGTGGAAATCCTGCTGCCAGCCTGCCCTTAAGGACCAAGGGCCTACCTGGTACAGACAGTGGCTTCTGCCTGGGGAAACAAAACTCAGCACCCCACGTTCCTGGTCTCAGTTTGCAGAGATCCATGGGCACTCTCAAAGGAGCCCGAGTTTCAACAGGTAGCAGCTTGTTCCGGGGCGGCATCTTGATATTCGTGGAAATACAGCAGGCAGCCTGCCGTGGGAAACAAAACCCAGAAACCCATGTTCCTGGTCTCAGTTTGAAGAGCTCCATGGGCACTCTCTAAGCAGCCCGAGTCTGCACAGGTGGCAGCTTGTCCCTGGGCGGCATCTTGATATTCGTGGAAATCCAGAGAGCAGCCTACCCCTAGGGAACAAGGGCCTGCCTGGTACTGACAAAGGCTTCTGCCCAGGGAAACAAAAATCAGCACCCCACATTCTTGGTCTCAGTTTGCAGAGCTCCGTGGGCACTCTCAAAGCAGCCCGAGTTGGCACAGGTGGCAGCATGTCCCTGGGTGGCATCTTGATATTCGTGGAAATCCAGCAGGCTGCCGGCCAAGCAGGGCCGAGGGCCTATCTGGTACTGACAAAGGCTTCTGCCCGGGAAAATAAAACTCAGCACCCCAAGTTCCTGGTTTCTGTTTGTAGAGCACCGTGGGCACTCTCAACGCATCCCGAGTTGGCACAGGTGGCAGCTTGTCCCTGGGCGGCATCTTGATATTCGTGGAAATCCTGCTGCCAGCCTACCCCAAAGGTCCGAGGGCCTACCTGGTACTGACAAAGGCTTCTGCCCGGGGAAAGAAATCCCACCACCCCACGTTCCTGGTCTCAGTTTGCAGAGCTCCATGGGCTCTCTCAATGCAACCCGAGTTGGCACAGGCGGCAGCTTATCCCTGGGTGGCATCTTGATATTCGTGGAAATCCAGAGAGCAGCCTACCCCTAAGGAACAAGGGCCTGCCTGGCATTGACAAAGGCTTCTGCCTGGGGAAACAAAAATCAGCACCCCACATTCCTGGTCTCAGTTTGCAGAGCTCCGTGGGCACTCTCAAAGCAGCCCGAGTTGGCACAGGTGGCAGCTTGTCCCTGGGCGGCATCTTGATATTCGTGGAAATCCTGCATCAGGCAGCCGAGAACAAAGGGCGGAGGGCCTATCTGGTACTGACAAAGGTTTCTGCCCAGGAAAATAAAACTCAGCACCCCATGTTCCTGGTTTTTATTTGTAGAGCTCCATGGGCACTCTCAAAACAGCCCGAGTTGGCACAGTGGCAGCTTGTCCCTGGGCGGCATCTTGATATTCGTGGAAATCCAGCTGGCTGCCGGCCAAGCAGGGCCGAGGGCCTATCTGGTACTGCAAATGCTTCTGCCCGGGGAAACAAAACCTGCAACCCCACGTTCCTGGTTTCAGATTGAAGAGTTCCATGGGCACACTCAAAGCAGCCCGAGTTGGCACAGGTGGCAGCTTGTCCCTGGGCAACATCTTGATATTCGTAGAAATCTGGCTGCCAGGCTGCCCCTATGGTCCGAGGGCCTACCTGGTACTTACAAATGCTTCTGCCCGGGGAAACTAAACCCACCACCCCACGTTCCTGGTCTCAGTTTGCAGAGCTCCATGGGCACTCTCTAAGCAGCCCGAGTTGGCACAGGTGGCAGCTTGTCCCTGGGCGGCATCTTGATATTCGTGGAAATCCAGAGAGCAGCCTACCCCTAAGGAACAAGGGCCTGCCTGGTACTGACAAAGGCTTCTGCCCGGGGAAACAAAAATCAGCACCCCACATTCCTGGTCTCAGTTTGCAGAGCTCCGTGGGCACTCTCAAAGCAGCCCGAGTTGCCACAGATTGCAGCTTGTCCCGGGGCAGCATCTTCATATTCGTGGAAATCCAGAGAGCAGCCTACCCCTAAGGAACAAGGGCCTGCCTGGTACTGACAAAGGCTTCTGCCGTGGGAAATAAATATCAGCAACCCACATTCTTGGTCTCAGTTTGCAAAGCTCCATGGGCACTCTCAAAGCAGCGCGAGTTGGCACAGGTGGCAGCTTGTCCCTGGGCGGCATTTTGATGTTCGTGGAAATCCTGCAGCAGGCAGCCGAGAACGAAGGGCCGAGGGCCTATCTGGTACTGACAAAGGCTTCTGCCCGGGAAAATAAAACTCAGCACCCCATGCTCCTGGTTTCTGTTTGTAGAGGACCGTGGGCACTCTCTAAGCAGCCCGAGTTGGCAGAGGTGGCAGCTTTTCCATGGGCGGCATCTTGATATTCATGGAAATCCTGCTGCCAGCCTGCCCCTAAAGGTGTAGGGCCTACCTGGTACTGACAAAGGCTTCTGCCCGGGGAAACAAAACCCACCACCCCACGTTCCTGGTCTCGGTTTGCAGAGTTCCGTGGGCACACTCAACGCAGCCTGAGTTGGCACAGGTGGCAGCTTGTCCCTGGGCGGCATCTTGATATTCGTGGAAATCCAGCAGGCAGCCTGCCGTGGGAAACAAAACCCAGAAACCCATGTTAATGGTCTCAGTTTGAAGAGCTCCATGGGCACCCTCAAAGCAGCCCAAGTTGCCACAGGTGGCAGCTTGTCCCTGGGCGGCATCTTGATATTCGTGGAAATCCAGCAGCCTGCCTGCCCTTAAGGGCCAAGGGCCTACCTGGTACCGACAAAGGCTTCTGTCCGGGGAAATAAAAATCACAAACTCACGTTCCTGGTTTCTGTTTGCAGAGCTCCGTGGGCACTCTCTAAGCAACCAGAGTTGGAGCAGGTGGCAGCTTGTCCCTGGGCGGCATCTTGATATTCGTGGAAATCCAGCAGGCTGCCAGACAAGCAGGGCCGAGGGCCTATCTGGTATTGCAAATGCTTCTGCCCGGGGAAAGAAATCCCACTACCCCACGTTCCTGGTTTTAGATTTAAGAGTTCCATGGGCACACTCAAAGCAGCCCGAGTTGGCACAGGTGGCAGCTGGACCCTGGGCAACATCTTGATATTCGTAGAAATCTGGCTGCCAGCCTGCCCCTAAGGGCCGAGGGCCTACCTGGTTCTGACAAATGCTTCTGCCTGGGGAAACAAAACTCACCACCCCTCGTTCCTGGTCTCAGTTTGCAGAGCTCTATGGGCACTCTCTGAGCAGCCCGAGTTGGCACAGGTGGCAGCTTGTCCCTGGGCGGCATCTTGATATTCGTGGAAATCCTGCAGCAGGCAGCCGAGAAAGAAGGGCCGAGAGCCTATCTGGTACTGACAAAGGCTTCTGCCCGGGAAAATAAAACTCAGCACCCCATGTTCCTGGTTTCTGTTTGTAGAGCACCGTGGGCACTCTCAAAGCCGCCCGAATTGGCACAGGTGGCAGCTTGACCCTGGGCGGCATCTTGATATTTGTGGAAATCCTGCTGCCAGCCTGCCCCTAAGGGTGGAGGGCCTACCTGGTACTGACAAAGGCTTCTGCCCGGGGAAAAAAAAACCCACAACCCCACGTTCCTGGTTTCAGTTTGAAGAGTTCCGTGGGCACTATCAAAGCCGCGCGAGTTGGCACAGGTGGCAGCTTGTCCCTGGGCGGCATCTTGATATTCGTGGAAATCCAGCAGGCTGCCTGCCCTTAAGGACCAAGGGCCTACCTGGTACTGACATTGGCTACTGCCCGGGGAAACAAAACTCAGCACCCCACGTTCCTGGTCTCAGTTTGAAGAGCTCCATGGGCATTCTCAAAGCAGCCCGAATTGCAACAGGGAGCAGCTTGTCCCTGGGCGGCATCTTGATATTCGTGGAAATCCAGCAGGCAGCCTGCCGTGGGAAACAAAACCCAGAAACCCCACGTTCCTGGTCTCAGTTTGAAGAGCTCCATGGGCACACTCAAAGCAGCCCGAGTTGGCACCGGTGGCAGCTTGTCCCTGGGCGGCATCTTGATATTCGTGGAAATCCAGCTGGCTGCCGGCCAAGCAGGGCCGAGGGCCTATCTGGTACTGCAAATGCTTCTGCCTGGGGAAACAAAACCCGCAACCCCACGTTCCTGGTTTCAGATTTAAGAGTTCCATGGGCACACACAAAGCAGCCCGAGTTGGCACAGGTGGCAGCTTGTCCCAGGACAACATCTTGATATTCGTAGAAATCTGGCTGCCAGCCTGCCCCTAAGGGCCGAGGGCCTACCTGGTACTGACAAAGGCTTCTGCCCGGGGAAACAAAACCCACCACGCCACGTTCCTGGTCTCAGTTTGCAGAGCTCCATAGGCACTCTCAAAGCAGCCCGAGTTGGCACAGGTGGCAGCTTGTCCCTGGGCGGCATCTTGATATTCGTGGAAATCCAGAGAGCAGCCTACCCCTAAGGAACAAGTGCCTGCCTGGTACTGACAAAGGCTTCTGCCCGGGGAAACAAAAATCAGCACCCCACATTCTTGGTCTCAGTTTGCAGAGCTCCGTGGGCACTCTCAAAGCAGCCCGAGTTGGCACAGGTGGCAGCTTGTCCCTGGGCGGCATCTTGATATTCGTGGAAATCCCGCAGCCTGCCTGCCCTTAAGGGGCAAGGGCCTACCTGGTACCGACAAAGGCTTCTGTCCGGGGAAATAAAAATCACAAACTCACGTTCCTGGTTTCTGTTTGCAGAGCTCTGTGGGCACTCTCTAAGCAACCAGAGTTGGCACAGGTGGCAGCTTGTCCCTGGGCGGCATCTTGATATTCGTGGAAATCCTGCAGCCAGCCTGCCCCTAAGGGTGGAGGGCCTACCTGGTACTGACAAAGGCTTCTGCCCGGGGAAACAAAACCCACCACCCCCTCGTTCCTGGTTTCAGTTTGAAGAGCAGTGGGCACTATCAAAGCCTCGCGAGTTGGCACAGGTGGCAGCTTGTCCCTGGGCGGCATCTTGATATTCGTGGAAATCCAGCAGGCTGCCTGCCCTTAAGGACCAAGGCCTACCTGGTACTGACAAAGGCTTCTGCCCGGGGAAACAAAAATCAGTACCCCACATTCTTGGTCTCAGTTTGCAGAGCTCCGTGGGCACTCTCAAAGCAGCCCGAGTTGGCACAGGTGGCAGCTTGTCCCTGGGCGGCATCTTGATATTCGTGGAAATCCAGCATCAAGCCTGCCCCTTACAGTGCAGGGCCTACCTGGTACTGACAAAGGCTTCTGCCCAGGGAAACAAAAGCCACCAGCCCACGTTCCCGGTTTCAGTTTGAAGAGTTCCGTGGGCACTATCAAAGCCGCGCGAGTTGGCACAGGTGGCAGCTTGACCCTGGGCGGCATCTTGATATTAGTGGAAATCCAGCTGGCTGCCTGCCCTTAAGGGCCAAGGGCCTACCTGGTACTGACAAAGGCTTCTGTCCGGGGAAATAAAAATCAGCACCCCACATTCCTGGTCTCAGTTTGCAGAGCTCCGTGGGCACTCTCAAAGCAGCCCGAGTTGGCACAGGTGGCAGCTTGTCCCTGGGCGGCATCTTGATATTCGTGGAAATCCTGCAGCAGGCAGCCTGAACAAAGGGTGATGGGCCTACCTGGTACAGACAAAGGCTTCTGCCCGGGGAAACAAAACTCAGCACCCCATGTTCCTGGTCTCTGTTTGTAGAGCTCCGTGGGCACTCTCAAAGCAGCCCGAGTTGGCACAGGTGGCAGCTTGTCCCTGGGCGGCATCTTGATATTCGTGGAAATCCTGCTGCCAGCCTGCCCTTAAGGACCAAGGGCCTACCTGGTACAGACAGTGGCTTCTGCCTGGGGAAACAAAACTCAGCACCCCACGTTCCTGGTCTCAGTTTGCAGAGATCCATGGGCACTCTCAAAGGAGCCCGAGTTTCAACAGGTAGCAGCTTGTTCCGGGGCGGCATCTTGATATTCGTGGAAATACAGCAGGCAGCCTGCCGTGGGAAACAAAACCCAGAAACCCATGTTCCTGGTCTCAGTTTGAAGAGCTCCATGGGCACTCTCTAAGCAGCCAGAGTCTGCACAGGTGGCAGCTTGTCCCTGGGCGGCATCTTGATATTCGTGGAAATCCAGAGAGCAGCCTACCCCTAGGGAACAAGGGCCTGCCTGGTACTGACAAAGGCTTCTGCCCAGGGAAACAAAAATCAGCACCCCACATTCTTGGTCTCAGTTTGCAGAGCTCCGTGGGCACTCTCAAAGCAGCCCGAGTTGGCACAGGTGGCAGCATGTCCCTGGGTGGCATCTTGATATTCGTGGAAATCCAGCAGGCTGCCGGCCAAGCAGGGCCGAGGGCCTATCTGGTACTGACAAAGGCTTCTGCCCGGGAAAATAAAACTCAGCACCCCATGCTCCTGGTTTCTGTTTGTAGAGGACCGTGGGCACTCTCACAGCAGCCCGAGTTGGCACAGGTGGAAGCTTGTCCCTGGGCGGCATCTTGATATTCGTGGAAATCCTGCTGCCAGCCTGCCCCTATGGTCCGAGGGCGTACCTGGTACTGACAAAGGCTTCTGCCCGGGGAAACAAAACCCACCACCCCACGTTCCTGGTTTCACTTTGCAGAGTTCCATGGGCACACTCAACGCAGCCTGAGTTGGTACAGGTGGCAGCTTGTCCCTGGGCGGCATCTTGATATTCGTGGAAATCCTGCTGCCAGCCTGCCCCTAAGGGTGGAGGGCCTATCTGGTACTGACAAAGGCTTCTGCCTGGGGAAAAAAAACCCACAACCCCACGTTCCTGGTCTCAGTTTGCAGAGCTCCATGGGCACTCTCAAAGCAGCCCGAGTTGCAACAGGTGGCAGCTTGTCCCTGGGCGGCATCTTGATATTCGTGGAAATCCAGCATCAGGCAGCCGAGAACAAAGGGCGGAGGGCCTATCTGGTACTGACAAAGGTTTCTGCCCAGGAAAATAAAACTCAGCACCCCATGTTCCTGGTTTTTATTTGTAGAGCTCCATGGGCACTCTCAAAACAGCCCGAGTTGGCACAGTGGCAGCTTGTCCCTGGGCGGCATCTTGATATTCGTGGAAATCCAGCTGGCTGCCGGCCAAGCAGGGCCGAGGGCCTATCTGGTACTGCAAATGCTTCTGCCCGGGGAAACAAAGCCCACAACCCATGTTCCTGGTTTCAGATTTAAGAGTTCCATGGGCACACTCAAACTAGCCCGAGTTGGCACAGGTAGCAGCTTGACCCTGGGCAACATCTTGATATTCGTTGAAATCCTGCTGCCAGCCTAACCCAAAGGGCCGAGGACCTACCTGGTACTGACAAATGCTTCTGCCCGGGGAAACAAAACCCACCATGCCACGTTTTTGGTCTCAGTTTGCATTGCTCCATGGGCACTGTCAAAGCAGCCCGAGTTGGCACAGGTGGCAGCTTATCCCTGGGCGGCATCTTGATATTCGTGGAAATCCAGAGAGCAGCCTACCCCTAAGGAACAAGGGCCTGCCTGGTACTGACAAAGGCTTCTGCCCGGGGAAACAAAAATCAGCACCCCACATTCCTGGTCTCAGTTTGCAGAGCTCCGTGGGCACTCTCAAAGCAGCCCGGGTTGGCACAGATGGCAGCTTGTCCCTGGGCTGCATTTTGATGTTTGTGGAAATCCTGCAGCAGGCAGCCGACCCCGAAGGGCTGAGGGCCTATCTGGTACTGACAAAGGCTTCTGCCCAGGAAAATAAAACTCAGCACCCCATGCTCCTGGTTACTGTTTGTAGAGCACCGTGGGCACTATCAAAGCAGCCCGAGTTGGCACAGGTGGCAGCTTGTCCCTGGGCGGCATCTTGATATTCGTGGAAATCCTGCTGCCAGCCTGCCCCTAAAGGTGGAGGGCCTATCTGGTACTGACAAAGGCTTCTGCCCGGGAAAATAAAACTCAGCACCCCATGCTCCTGGTTTCTGTTTGTAGAGGACCGTGGGCACTCTCTAAGCAGCCCGAGTTGGCAGAGGTGGCAGCTTTTCCATGGGCGGCATCTTGATATTCATGGAAATCCTGCTGCCAGCCTGCCCCTAAAGGTGTAGGGCCTACCTGGTACTGACAAAGGCTTCTGCCCGGGGAAACAAAACCCACCACCCCACGTTCCTGGTCTCGGTTTGCAGAGTTCCGTGGGCACACTCAACGCAGCCTGAGTTGGCACAGGTGGCAGCTTGTCCCTGGGCGGCATCTTGATATTCGTGGAAATCCAGCAGGCAGCCTGCCGTGGGAAACAAAACCCAGAAACCCATGTTAATGGTCTCAGTTTGAAGAGCTCCATGGGCACCCTCAAAGCAGCCCAAGTTGCCACAGGTGGCAGCTTGTCCCTGGGCGGCATCTTGATATTCGTGGAAATCCAGCAGCCTGCCTGCCCTTAAGGGCCAAGGGCCTACCTGGTACCGACAAAGGCTTCTGTCCGGGGAAATAAAAATCACAAACTCACGTTCCTGGTTTCTGTTTGCAGAGCTCCGTGGGCACTCTCTAAGCAACCAGAGTTGGAGCAGGTGGCAGCTTGTCCCTGGGCGGCATCTTGATATTCGTGGAAATCCAGCAGGCTGCCAGACAAGCAGGGCCGAGGGCCTATCTGGTATTGCAAATGCTTCTGCCCGGGGAAAGAAATCCCACTACCCCACGTTCCTGGTTTTAGATTTAAGAGTTCCATGGGCACACTCAAAGCAGCCCGAGTTGGCACAGGTGGCAGCTGGACCCTGGGCAACATCTTGATATTCGTAGAAATCTGGCTGCCAGCCTGCCCCTAAGGGCCGAGGGCCTACCTGGTACTGACAAATGCTTCTGCCTGGGGAAACAAAACTCACCACCCCTCGTTCCTGGTCTCAGTTTGCAGAGCTCTATGGGCACTCTCTGAGCAGCCCGAGTTGGCACAGGTGGCAGCTTGTCCCTGGGCGGCATCTTGATATTCGTGGAAATCCTGCAGCAGGCAGCCGAGAAAGAAGGGCCGAGAGCCTATCTGGTACTGACAAAGGCTTCTGCCCGGGAAAATAAAACTCAGCACCCCATGTTCCTGGTTTCTGTTTGTAGAGCACCGTGGGCACTCTCAAAGCCGCCCGAATTGGCACAGGTGGCAGCTTGACCCTGGGCGGCATCTTGATATTTGTGGAAATCCTGCTGCCAGCCTGCCCCTAAGGGTGGAGGGCCTACCTGGTACTGACAAAGGCTTCTGCCCGGGGAAAAAAAACCCACAACCCCACGTTCCTGGTTTCAGTTTGAAGAGTTCCGTGGGCACTATCAAAGCCGCGCGAGTTGGCACAGGTGGCAGCTTGTCCCTGGGCGGCATCTTGATATTCGTGGAAATCCAGCAGGCTGCCTGCCCTTAAGGACCAAGGGCCTACCTGGTACTGACATTGGCTACTGCCCGGGGAAACAAAACTCAGCACCCCACGTTCCTGGTCTCAGTTTGAAGAGCTCCATGGGCATTCTCAAAGCAGCCCGAATTGCAACAGGGAGCAGCTTGTCCCTGGGCGGCATCTTGATATTCGTGGAAATCCAGCAGGCAGCCTGCCGTGGGAAACAAAACCCAGAAACCCCACGTTCCTGGTCTCAGTTTGAAGAGCTCCATGGGCACACTCAAAGCAGCCCGAGTTGGCACCGGTGGCAGCTTGTCCCTGGGCGGCATCTTGATATTCGTGGAAATCCAGCTGGCTGCCGGCCAAGCAGGGCCGAGGGCCTATCTGGTACTGCAAATGCTTCTGCCTGGGGAAACAAAACCCGCAACCCCACGTTCCTGGTTTCAGATTTAAGAGTTCCATGGGCACACACAAAGCAGCCCGAGTTGGCACAGGTGGCAGCTTGTCCCAGGACAACATCTTGATATTCGTAGAAATCTGGCTGCCAGCCTGCCCCTAAGGGCCGAGGGCCTACCTGGTACTGACAAAGGCTTCTGCCCGGGGAAACAAAACCCACCACGCCACGTTCCTGGTCTCAGTTTGCAGAGCTCCATAGGCACTCTCAAAGCAGCCCGAGTTGGCACAGGTGGCAGCTTGTCCCTGGGCGGCATCTTGATATTCGTGGAAATCCAGAGAGCAGCCTACCCCTAAGGAACAAGTGCCTGCCTGGTACTGACAAAGGCTTCTGCCCGGGGAAACAAAAATCAGCACCCCACATTCTTGGTCTCAGTTTGCAGAGCTCCGTGGGCACTCTCAAAGCAGCCCGAGTTGGCACAGGTGGCAGCTTGTCCCTGGGCGGCATCTTGATATTCGTGGAAATCCCGCAGCCTGCCTGCCCTTAAGGGGCAAGGGCCTACCTGGTACCGACAAAGGCTTCTGTCCGGGGAAATAAAAATCACAAACTCACGTTCCTGGTTTCTGTTTGCAGAGCTCTGTGGGCACTCTCTAAGCAACCAGAGTTGGCACAGGTGGCAGCTTGTCCCTGGGCGGCATCTTGATATTCGTGGAAATCCTGCAGCCAGCCTGCCCCTAAGGGTGGAGGGCCTACCTGGTACTGACAAATGCTTCTGCCTGGGGAAACAAAACTCACCACCCCTCGTTCCTGGTCTCAGTTTTCAGAGCTCCCTGGGCACTCTCAACGCAGCCCGAGTTAGCACAGGTGGCAGCTTGTCCCTGGGCGGCATCTTGATATTCGTGGAAATCCAGGGAGCAGCCTACCCCTAAGGAACAAGGGCCTGCCTGGTACTGACAAAGGCTTCTGCCGTGGGAAACAAAAATCAGCACCCCAAATTCTTGGTCTCAGTTTGCAAAGCTCCGTGGGCACTCTCTAAGCAACCAGAGTTGGCACAGGTGGCAGCTTGTCCCTGGGCGGCATCTTGATATTCGTGGAAATCCTGCAGCCAGCCTGCCCCTAAGGGTGGAGGGCCTACCTGGTACTGACAAATGCTTCTACCTGGGGAAACAAAACTCACCACGCCTCTTTCCTGGTCTCAGTTTGCAGAGCTCCATGGGCACACTCAAAGCAGCCCGAGTTGGCGCAGGTGGCAGCTTGTCCCTGGGCGGCATCTTGATATTCGTGGAAATCCAGCAGGCTGCCGGCCAAGCAGGGCCAAGGGCCTATCTGGTACTGCAAATGATTCTGCCCGGGGAGACAAAACCCACAACCCCACGTTCCTGGTTTCAGATTTAAGAGTTCCATGGGAACACTCAAAGCAGCCCGAGTTGGCACAGTGGCAGCTTGACCCTAGGCAACATCTTGATTTTCGTAGAACTCTGGCTGCCAGCCTGCCCCTAAGGGCCGAGGGCCTACCTGGTACAGACAAATGCTTCTGCCCGGGGAAACAAAACCTACCACCCCACGTTCCTGGTCTCAGTTTGCAGAGCTCCATGGGCACTCTCAAAGCAGCCCGAGTTGGCACAGGTGGCAGCTTGTCCCTGGGCGGCATCTTGATATTCGTGGAAATCCAGAGAGCAGCCTACCCCTAAGGAACAAGGGCCTGCCTGGTACTGACAAAGGCTTCTGCCCGGGGAAACAAAAATAAGCACCCCACATTATTGGTCTCAGTTTGCAGAGCTCCGTGGGCACTCTCAAAGCAGCCCGAGTTGGCACAGGTGGCAGCTTGTCCCTGGGCGGCATCTTGATATTCGTGGAAATCCAGAGAGCAGCAAGCCTGCCCCTTATGGTGGAGGGCCTACCTGGTACTGACAAAGTCTTCTGCCCAGGGAAACAAAAGCCACCAGCCCACGTTCCCGGCTTCAGTTTGAAGAGTTCCGTGGGCACTATCAAAGCCGCGCGAGTTGGCACAGGTGGCAGCTTGTCCCTGGGCGGCATCTTGATATTCGTGGAAATCCAGCAGGCTGCCGAGAACAAAGGGCGGAGGGCCTATCTGGTACTGACAAAGGCTTCTGCCCGGGAAAATAAAACTCAGCACCCCATGTTCCTGGTTTCTGTTTGTAGAGCTCCGTGGGCACTCTCAAAGCAGCCCGAGTTGGCACAGGTGGCAGCTTGTCCCTGGGCGGCATCTTGATATTCGTAGAAATCCTGCTGCCAGCCGGCCCTTAAGGACCAAGGGCCTACCTGGTACAGACAGTGGCTTCTGCCTGGGGAAACAAAACTCAGCACCCCACGTTCCTGGTCTCAGGTTGCAGAGCTCCATGGGCACTCTCAAAGGAACCCGAGTTGCAACAGGTAGCAGCTTGTCCCTGGGCGGCATCTTGATATTCGTGGAAATCCTGCAGCCAGCCTGCCCCTAAGGGTGGAGGGCCTACCTGGTACTGACAAAGGCTTCTGCCCGGGGAAACAAAACCCACCACCCAACGTTCCTGGTTTCAGTTTGAAGAGTTCAGTGGGCACTATCAAAGCCTCGCGAGTTGGCACAGGTGGCAGCTTGTCCCTGGGCAACATCTTGATATTTGTGGAAATCCAGCAGGCTGCCTGCCCTTAAGGACCAAAGGCCTACCTGGTACTGACAAAGGCTTCTGCCCGGGGAAACAAAAATCAGTACCTCACATTCTTGGTCTCAGTTTGCAGAGCTCCGTGGGCACTCTCAAAGCAGCCCGAGTTGGCACAGGTGGCAGCTTGTCCCTGGGCGGCATCTTGATATTCGTGGAAATCCAGAGAGCATCAAGCCTGCCCCTTACAGTGCAGGGCCTACCTGGTACTGACAAAGGCTTCTGCCCAGGGAAACAAAAGCCACCAGCCCACGTTCCCGGTTTCAGTTTGAAGAGTTCCGTGGGCACTATCAAAGCCGCGCGAGTTGGCACAGGTGGCAGCTTGTCCCTGGGCGGCATCTTGATATTCGTGGAAATCCAGCAGGCTGCCTGCCCTTAAGGACCAAGGGCCTACCTGGTACTGACATATCTGGTACAGACAAAGGCTTCTGCCCGGGAAAATAAAACTCAGCACCCCATGTTCCTGGTTTCTGTTTGTAGAGCTCCGTGGGCACACTCAAAGCAGCCCGAGTTGACACAGGTGGCAGCTTGTCCCTGGGCGGCATCTTGATATTCGTGGAAATCCTGCTGCCAGCCTGCCCTTAAGGACCAAGGGCCTACCTGGTACAGACAGTGGCTACTGCCCGGGGAAACAAAACTCAGCACCCCACGTTCCTGGTCTCAGTTTGCAGAGCTCCATGGGCACTCTCAAAGCAGCCCGAATTGCAACAGGTAGCAGCTTGTCCCTGGGCGGCATCTTGATATTCGTGGAAATCCAGCAGGCAGCCTGCCGTGGGAAACAAAACCCAGAAACCCACGTTCCTGGTCTCAGTTTGAAGAGCTCCATGGGCACACTCTAAGCAGCCCGAGTCTGCACAGGTGGCAGCTTGTCCCTGGGCGGCATCTTGATATTCGTGGAAATCCAGAGAGCAGCCTACCCCTAGGGAACAAGGGCCTGCCTGGTACTGACAAAGGCTTCTGCCCAGGGAAACAAAAATCAGCACCCCACATTCTTGGTCTCAGTTTGCAGAGCTCCGTGGGCACTCTCAAAGCAGCCCGAGTTGGCACAGGTGGCAGCTTGTCCCTGGGTGGCATCTTGATATTCGTGGAAATCCAGCAGGCTGCCGGCCAAGCAGGGCCGAGGGCCTATCTGGTACTGACAAATGCTTCTGCCTGGGGAAACAAAACTCAGCAACCCCACGTTCCTGGTTTCAGATTGTAAGAGTTCCGTGGGCACACACCAACGCAGCCCGAGTTGGCACAGGTGGCAGCTTGTCCCTGGGCAACATCTTGATATTCGTAGAAATCCTGCTGCCAGCCTGCCCCAAAGGTCCGAGGGCCTACCTGGTACTGACAAAGGCTTCTGCCCGGGGAAACAAAACCCACCACCCCACGTTCCTGGTCTCAGTTTGCAGAGCTCCATAGGCACTCTCAGATGCAGCCCGAGTAGGCACAGGTGGCAGCTTGTCCCTGGGTGGCATCTTGATATTCGTGGAAATCCAGAGAGCAGCCTACCCCTAAGGAACAAGTGCCTGCCTGGTACTGACAAAGGCTTCTGCCTGTGGGAAACAAAAATCAGCACCCCACATTCTTGGTCTCAGTTTGCAAAGCTCCGTGGGCACTCTCAAAGCAGCCCGAGTTGGCACAGGTGGCAGCTTGTCCCTGGGCGGCATCTTGATATTCGTGGAAATCCTGCATCAGGCAGCCGAGAACAAAGGGCGGAGGGCCTATCTGGTACTGACAAAGGTTTCTGCCCAGGAAAATAAAACTCAGCAGTTCCTGGGTAGAGCTCCATGGGCACTCTCAAAACAGGAGTTGGCACAGTGGCAGCTTGTCTGGGCGGCATCTTGATATTCGTGGAAATCCAGCTGGCTGCCGGCCAAGCAGGGCCGAGGGCCTATCTGGTACTGCAAATGCTTCTGTCCGGGGAAACAAAACCTCACAAACTCACGTTCCTGGTTTCTGTTTGCAGAGCTCTGTGGGCACTCTCTAAGCAGCCCGAGTTGGCACAGGTGGCAGCTTGTCCCTGGGCGGCATCTTGATATTCGTAGAAATCCTGGCAGCCAGCCTGCCCCTAAGGTCCGAGGGCCTACCTGGTACAGACAAATGCTTCTGCCTGGGGAAACAAAACTCACCACCCCACGTTCCTGGTCTCAGTTTTCAGAGCTCCATGGGCACTCTCTAATGCAGCGTGAGTTGGCACAGGTGGCAGCTTGTCCCTGGGCGGCATCTTGATATTCGTGGAAATCCAGGGAGCAGCCTACCCCTAAGGAACAAGGCCTGCCTGGTACTGACAAAGGCTTCTGCCCGTGGGAAACAAAAATCAGCACCCCACATTCTTGGTCTCAGTTTGCAAAGCTCCGTGGGCACTCTCTAAGCAACCAGAGTTGCCACAGGTGGCAGCTTGTCCCTGGGCGGCACCTTGATATTCGTGGAAATCCTGAGAGCCAGCCTGCCCCTAAGGAACAAGGGCCTACCTGGTACAGACAAATGCTTCTGCCGTGGGAAACAAATACTCACCACCCCACGTTCTTGGTCTCAGTTTGCAGAGCTCCATGGGCACTCTCAACGCAGCGCGAGTTGGCACAGGTGGCAGCTTGTCCCTGGGCGGCATTTTGATGTTCGTGGAAATCCTGCAGCAGGCAGCCGAGAACGAAGGGCGGAGGGCCTATCTGGTACTGACAAAGGCTTCTGCCCGGGAAAATAAATCTCAGCACCCCATGCTCCTGGTTTCTGTTTGTAGAGGACCGTGGGCACTCTCTACAGCAGCCCGAGTTGGCACAGGTGGAAGCTTGTCCATGGGCGGCATCTTGATATTCGTGGAAATCCTGCTGCCAGCCTGCACCTAAAGGTGTAGGGCCTACCTGGTACTGACAAAGGCTTCTGCCCGGGGAAACAAAACCCACCACCCCACGTTCCTGGTCTCGGTTTGCAGAGTTCCGTGGGCACACTCAACGCAGCCTGAGTTGGCACAGGTGGCAGCTTGTCCCTGGGCGGCATCTTGATATTCGTGGAAATCCAGCAGGCAGCCTGCCGTGGGAAACAAAACCTGCCCGAAAAAAAAGCCCATGTTAATGGTCTCAGTTTGAAGAGCTCCATGGGCACCCTCAAAGCAGCCCAAGTTGCCACAGGTGGCAGCTTGTCCCTGGGCGGCATCTTGATATTCGTGGAAATCCAGCAGCCTGCCTGCCCTTAAGGGCCAAGGGCCTACCTGGTACCGACAAAGGCTTCTGTCCGGGGAAATAAAAATCACAAACTCACGTTCCTGGTTTCTGTTTGCAGAGCTCCGTGGGCACTCTCTAAGCAACCAGAGTTGGAGCAGGTGGCAGCTTGTCCCTGGGCGGCATCTTGATATTCGTGGAAATCCAGCAGGCTGCCAGACAAGCAGGGCCGAGGGCCTATCTGGTATTGCAAATGCTTCTGCCCGGGGAAAGAAATCCCACTACCCCACGTTCCTGGTTTTAGATTTAAGAGTTCCATGGGCACACTCAAAGCAGCCCGAGTTGGCACAGGTGGCAGCTGGACCCTGGGCAACATCTTGATATTCGTAGAAATCTGGCTGCCAGCCTGCCCCTAAGGGCCGAGGGCCTACCTGGTTCTGACAAATGCTTCTGCCTGGGGAAACAAAACTCACCACCCCTCGTTCCTGGTCTCAGTTTGCAGAGCTCTATGGGCACTCTCTGAGCAGCCCGAGTTGGCACAGGTGGCAGCTTGTCCCTGGGCGGCATCTTGATATTCGTGGAAATCCTGCAGCAGGCAGCCGAGAAAGAAGGGCCGAGAGCCTATCTGGTACTGACAAAGGCTTCTGCCCGGGAAAATAAAACTCAGCACCCCATGTTCCTGGTTTCTGTTTGTAGAGCACCGTGGGCACTCTCAAAGCCGCCCGAATTGGCACAGGTGGCAGCTTGACCCTGGGCGGCATCTTGATATTTGTGGAAATCCTGCTGCCAGCCTGCCCCTAAGGGTGGAGGGCCTACCTGGTACTGACAAAGGCTTCTGCCCGGGGAAAAAAAACCCACAACCCCACGTTCCTGGTTTCAGTTTGAAGAGTTCCGTGGGCACTATCAAAGCCGCGCGAGTTGGCACAGGTGGCAGCTTGTCCCTGGGCGGCATCTTGATATTCGTGGAAATCCAGCAGGCTGCCTGCCCTTAAGGACCAAGGGCCTACCTGGTACTGACATTGGCTACTGCCCGGGGAAACAAAACTCAGCACCCCACGTTCCTGGTCTCAGTTTGAAGAGCTCCATGGGCATTCTCAAAGCAGCCCGAATTGCAACAGGGAGCAGCTTGTCCCTGGGCGGCATCTTGATATTCGTGGAAATCCAGCAGGCAGCCTGCCGTGGGAAACAAAACCCAGAAACCCCACGTTCCTGGTCTCAGTTTGAAGAGCTCCATGGGCACACTCAAAGCAGCCCGAGTTGGCACCGGTGGCAGCTTGTCCCTGGGCGGCATCTTGATATTCGTGGAAATCCAGCTGGCTGCCGGCCAAGCAGGGCCGAGGGCCTATCTGGTACTGCAAATGCTTCTGCCTGGGGAAACAAAACCCGCAACCCCACGTTCCTGGTTTCAGATTTAAGAGTTCCATGGGCACACACAAAGCAGCCCGAGTTGGCACAGGTGGCAGCTTGTCCCAGGACAACATCTTGATATTCGTAGAAATCTGGCTGCCAGCCTGCCCCTAAGGGCCGAGGGCCTACCTGGTACTGACAAAGGCTTCTGCCCGGGGAAACAAAACCCACCACGCCACGTTCCTGGTCTCAGTTTGCAGAGCTCCATAGGCACTCTCAAAGCAGCCCGAGTTGGCACAGGTGGCAGCTTGTCCCTGGGCGGCATCTTGATATTCGTGGAAATCCAGAGAGCAGCCTACCCCTAAGGAACAAGTGCCTGCCTGGTACTGACAAAGGCTTCTGCCCGGGGAAACAAAAATCAGCACCCCACATTCTTGGTCTCAGTTTGCAGAGCTCCGTGGGCACTCTCAAAGCAGCCCGAGTTGGCACAGGTGGCAGCTTGTCCCTGGGCGGCATCTTGATATTCGTGGAAATCCCGCAGCCTGCCTGCCCTTAAGGGGCAAGGGCCTACCTGGTACCGACAAAGGCTTCTGTCCGGGGAAATAAAAATCACAAACTCACGTTCCTGGTTTCTGTTTGCAGAGCTCTGTGGGCACTCTCTAAGCAACCAGAGTTGGCACAGGTGGCAGCTTGTCCCTGGGCGGCATCTTGATATTCGTGGAAATCCTGCAGCCAGCCTGCCCCTAAGGGTGGAGGGCCTACCTGGTACTGACAAAGGCTTCTGCCCGGGGAAACAAAACCCACCACCCAACGTTCCTGGTTTCAGTTTGAAGAGTTCAGTGGGCACTATCAAAGCCTCGCGAGTTGGCACAGGTGGCAGCTTGTCCCTGGGCAACATCTTGATATTTGTGGAAATCCAGCAGGCTGCCTGCCCTTAAGGACCAAAGGCCTACCTGGTACTGACAAAGGCTTCTGCCCGGGGAAACAAAAATCAGTACCTCACATTCTTGGTCTCAGTTTGCAGAGCTCCGTGGGCACTCTCAAAGCAGCCCGAGTTGGCACAGGTGGCAGCTTGTCCCTGGGCGGCATCTTGATATTCGTGGAAATCCAGAGAGCATCAAGCCTGCCCCTTACAGTGCAGGGCCTACCTGGTACTGACAAAGGCTTCTGCCCAGGGAAACAAAAGCCACCAGCCCACGTTCCCGGTTTCAGTTTGAAGAGTTCCGTGGGCACTATCAAAGCCGCGCGAGTTGGCACAGGTGGCAGCTTGACCCTGGGCGGCATCTTGATATTAGTGGAAATCCAGCTGGCTGCCTGCCCTTAAGGGCCAAGGGCCTACCTGGTACTGACAAAGGCTTCTGTCCGGGGAAATAAAAATCAGCACCCCACATTCCTGGTCTCAGTTTGCAGAGCTCCGTGGGCACTCTCAAAGCAGCCCGAGTTGGCACAGGTGGCAGCTTGTCCCTGGGCGGCATCTTGATATTCGTGGAAATCCTGCAGCAGGCAGCCGAGAACAAAGGGCGATGGGCCTATCTGGTACAGACAAAGGCTTCTGCCCGGGAAAATAAAACTCAGCACCCCATGTTCCTGGTTTCTGTTTGTAGAGCTCCGTGGGCACACTCAAAGCAGCCCGAGTTGACACAGGTGGCAGCTTGTCCCTGGGCGGCATCTTGATATTCGTGGAAATCCTGCTGCCAGCCTGCCCTTAAGGACCAAGGGCCTACCTGGTACAGACAGTGGCTTCTGCCTGGGGAAACAAAACTCAGCACCCCACGTTCCTGGTCTCAGTTTGCAGAGATCCATGGGCACTCTCAAAGGAGCCCGAGTTTCAACAGGTAGCAGCTTGTTCCGGGGCGGCATCTTGATATTCGTGGAAATACAGCAGGCAGCCTGCCGTGGGAAACAAAACCCAGAAACCCATGTTCCTGGTCTCAGTTTGAAGAGCTCCATGGGCACTCTCTAAGCAGCCCGAGTCTGCACAGGTGGCAGCTTGTCCCTGGGCGGCATCTTGATATTCGTGGAAATCCAGAGAGCAGCCTACCCCTAGGGAACAAGGGCCTGCCTGGTACTGACAAAGGCTTCTGCCCAGGGAAACAAAAATCAGCACCCCACATTCTTGGTCTCAGTTTGCAGAGCTCCGTGGGCACTCTCAAAGCAGCCCGAGTTGGCACAGGTGGCAGCATGTCCCTGGGTGGCATCTTGATATTCGTGGAAATCCAGCAGGCTGCCGGCCAAGCAGGGCCGAGGGCCTATCTGGTACTGACAAAGGCTTCTGCCCGGGAAAATAAAACTCAGCACCCCAAGTTCCTGGTTTCTGTTTGTAGAGCACCGTGGGCACTCTCAACGCATCCCGAGTTGGCACAGGTGGCAGCTTGTCCCTGGGCGGCATCTTGATATTCGTGGAAATCCTGCTGCCAGCCTACCCCAAAGGTCCGAGGGCCTACCTGGTACTGACAAAGGCTTCTGCCCGGGGAAAGAAATCCCACCACCCCACGTTCCTGGTCTCAGTTTGCAGAGCTCCATGGGCTCTCTCAATGCAACCCGAGTTGGCACAGGCGGCAGCTTATCCCTGGGTGGCATCTTGATATTCGTGGAAATCCAGAGAGCAGCCTACCCCTAAGGAACAAGGGCCTGCCTGGCATTGACAAAGGCTTCTGCCTGGGGAAACAAAAATCAGCACCCCACATTCCTGGTCTCAGTTTGCAGAGCTCCGTGGGCACTCTCAAAGCAGCCCGAGTTGGCACAGGTGGCAGCTTGTCCCTGGGCGGCATCTTGATATTCGTGGAAATCCTGCATCAGGCAGCCGAGAACAAAGGGCGGAGGGCCTATCTGGTACTGACAAAGGTTTCTGCCCAGGAAAATAAAACTCAGCACCCCATGTTCCTGGTTTTTATTTGTAGAGCTCCATGGGCACTCTCAAAACAGCCCGAGTTGGCACAGTGGCAGCTTGTCCCTGGGCGGCATCTTGATATTCGTGGAAATCCAGCTGGCTGCCGGCCAAGCAGGGCCGAGGGCCTATCTGGTACTGCAAATGCTTCTGCCCGGGGAAACAAAACCTGCAACCCCACGTTCCTGGTTTCAGATTGAAGAGTTCCATGGGCACACTCAAAGCAGCCCGAGTTGGCACAGGTGGCAGCTTGTCCCTGGGCAACATCTTGATATTCGTAGAAATCTGGCTGCCAGGCTGCCCCTATGGTCCGAGGGCCTACCTGGTACTTACAAATGCTTCTGCCCGGGGAAACTAAACCCACCACCCCACGTTCCTGGTCTCAGTTTGCAGAGCTCCATGGGCACTCTCTAAGCAGCCCGAGTTGGCACAGGTGGCAGCTTGTCCCTGGGCGGCATCTTGATATTCGTGGAAATCCAGAGAGCAGCCTACCCCTAAGGAACAAGGGCCTGCCTGGTACTGACAAAGGCTTCTGCCCGGGGAAACAAAAATCAGCACCCCACATTCCTGGTCTCAGTTTGCAGAGCTCCGTGGGCACTCTCAAAGCAGCCCGAGTTGCCACAGATTGCAGCTTGTCCCGGGGCAGCATCTTCATATTCGTGGAAATCCAGAGAGCAGCCTACCCCTAAGGAACAAGGGCCTGCCTGGTACTGACAAAGGCTTCTGCCGTGGGAAATAAATATCAGCAACCCACATTCTTGGTCTCAGTTTGCAAAGCTCCATGGGCACTCTCAAAGCAGCGCGAGTTGGCACAGGTGGCAGCTTGTCCCTGGGCGGCATTTTGATGTTCGTGGAAATCCTGCAGCAGGCAGCCGAGAACGAAGGGCCGAGGGCCTATCCGGTACTGACAAAGGCTTCTGCCCGGGAAAATAAAACTCAGCACCCCATGCTCCTGGTTTCTGTTTGTAGAGGACCGTGGGCACTCTCTAAGCAGCCCGAGTTGGCAGAGGTGGCAGCTTTTCCATGGGCGGCATCTTGATATTCATGGAAATCCTGCTGCCAGCCTGCCCCTAAAGGTGTAGGGCCTACCTGGTACTGACAAAGGCTTCTGCCCGGGGAAACAAAACCCACCACCCCACGTTCCTGGTCTCGGTTTGCAGAGTTCCGTGGGCACACTCAACGCAGCCTGAGTTGGCACAGGTGGCAGCTTGTCCCTGGGCGGCATCTTGATATTCGTGGAAATCCAGCAGGCAGCCTGCCGTGGGAAACAAAACCCAGAAACCCATGTTAATGGTCTCAGTTTGAAGAGCTCCATGGGCACCCTCAAAGCAGCCCAAGTTGCCACAGGTGGCAGCTTGTCCCTGGGCGGCATCTTGATATTCGTGGAAATCCAGCAGCCTGCCTGCCCTTAAGGGCCAAGGGCCTACCTGGTACCGACAAAGGCTTCTGTCCGGGGAAATAAAAATCACAAACTCACGTTCCTGGTTTCTGTTTGCAGAGCTCCGTGGGCACTCTCTAAGCAACCAGAGTTGGAGCAGGTGGCAGCTTGTCCCTGGGCGGCATCTTGATATTCGTGGAAATCCAGCAGGCTGCCAGACAAGCAGGGCCGAGGGCCTATCTGGTATTGCAAATGCTTCTGCCCGGGGAAAGAAATCCCACTACCCCACGTTCCTGGTTTTAGATTTAAGAGTTCCATGGGCACACTCAAAGCAGCCCGAGTTGGCACAGGTGGCAGCTGGACCCTGGGCAACATCTTGATATTCGTAGAAATCTGGCTGCCAGCCTGCCCCTAAGGGCCGAGGGCCTACCTGGTTCTGACAAATGCTTCTGCCTGGGGAAACAAAACTCACCACCCCTCGTTCCTGGTCTCAGTTTGCAGAGCTCTATGGGCACTCTCTGAGCAGCCCGAGTTGGCACAGGTGGCAGCTTGTCCCTGGGCGGCATCTTGATATTCGTGGAAATCCTGCAGCAGGCAGCCGAGAAAGAAGGGCCGAGAGCCTATCTGGTACTGACAAAGGCTTCTGCCCGGGAAAATAAAACTCAGCACCCCATGTTCCTGGTTTCTGTTTGTAGAGCACCGTGGGCACTCTCAAAGCCGCCCGAATTGGCACAGGTGGCAGCTTGACCCTGGGCGGCATCTTGATATTTGTGGAAATCCTGCTGCCAGCCTGCCCCTAAGGGTGGAGGGCCTACCTGGTACTGACAAAGGCTTCTGCCCGGGGAAAAAAAACCCACAACCCCACGTTCCTGGTTTCAGTTTGAAGAGTTCCGTGGGCACTATCAAAGCCGCGCGAGTTGGCACAGGTGGCAGCTTGTCCCTGGGCGGCATCTTGATATTCGTGGAAATCCAGCAGGCTGCCTGCCCTTAAGGACCAAGGGCCTACCTGGTACTGACATTGGCTACTGCCCGGGGAAACAAAACTCAGCACCCCACGTTCCTGGTCTCAGTTTGAAGAGCTCCATGGGCATTCTCAAAGCAGCCCGAATTGCAACAGGGAGCAGCTTGTCCCTGGGCGGCATCTTGATATTCGTGGAAATCCAGCAGGCAGCCTGCCGTGGGAAACAAAACCCAGAAACCCCACGTTCCTGGTCTCAGTTTGAAGAGCTCCATGGGCACACTCAAAGCAGCCCGAGTTGGCACCGGTGGCAGCTTGTCCCTGGGCGGCATCTTGATATTCGTGGAAATCCAGCTGGCTGCCGGCCAAGCAGGGCCGAGGGCCTATCTGGTACTGCAAATGCTTCTGCCTGGGGAAACAAAACCCGCAACCCCACGTTCCTGGTTTCAGATTTAAGAGTTCCATGGGCACACACAAAGCAGCCCGAGTTGGCACAGGTGGCAGCTTGTCCCAGGACAACATCTTGATATTCGTAGAAATCTGGCTGCCAGCCTGCCCCTAAGGGCCGAGGGCCTACCTGGTACTGACAAAGGCTTCTGCCCGGGGAAACAAAACCCACCACGCCACGTTCCTGGTCTCAGTTTGCAGAGCTCCATAGGCACTCTCAAAGCAGCCCGAGTTGGCACAGGTGGCAGCTTGTCCCTGGGCGGCATCTTGATATTCGTGGAAATCCAGAGAGCAGCCTACCCCTAAGGAACAAGTGCCTGCCTGGTACTGACAAAGGCTTCTGCCCGGGGAAACAAAAATCAGCACCCCACATTCTTGGTCTCAGTTTGCAGAGCTCCGTGGGCACTCTCAAAGCAGCCCGAGTTGGCACAGGTGGCAGCTTGTCCCTGGGCGGCATCTTGATATTCGTGGAAATCCCGCAGCCTGCCTGCCCTTAAGGGGCAAGGGCCTACCTGGTACCGACAAAGGCTTCTGTCCGGGGAAATAAAAATCACAAACTCACGTTCCTGGTTTCTGTTTGCAGAGCTCTGTGGGCACTCTCTAAGCAACCAGAGTTGGCACAGGTGGCAGCTTGTCCCTGGGCGGCATCTTGATATTCGTGGAAATCCTGCAGCCAGCCTGCCCCTAAGGGTGGAGGGCCTACCTGGTACTGACAAATGCTTCTGCCTGGGGAAACAAAACTCACCACCCCTCGTTCCTGGTCTCAGTTTTCAGAGCTCCCTGGGCACTCTCAACGCAGCCCGAGTTAGCACAGGTGGCAGCTTGTCCCTGGGCGGCATCTTGATATTCGTGGAAATCCAGGGAGCAGCCTACCCCTAAGGAACAAGGGCCTGCCTGGTACTGACAAAGGCTTCTGCCGTGGGAAACAAAAATCAGCACCCCAAATTCTTGGTCTCAGTTTGCAAAGCTCCGTGGGCACTCTCTAAGCAACCAGAGTTGGCACAGGTGGCAGCTTGTCCCTGGGCGGCATCTTGATATTCGTGGAAATCCTGCAGCCAGCCTGCCCCTAAGGGTGGAGGGCCTACCTGGTACTGACAAATGCTTCTACCTGGGGAAACAAAACTCACCACGCCTCTTTCCTGGTCTCAGTTTGCAGAGCTCCATGGGCACACTCAAAGCAGCCCGAGTTGGCGCAGGTGGCAGCTTGTCCCTGGGCGGCATCTTGATATTCGTGGAAATCCAGCAGGCTGCCGGCCAAGCAGGGCCAAGGGCCTATCTGGTACTGCAAATGATTCTGCCCGGGGAGACAAAACCCACAACCCCACGTTCCTGGTTTCAGATTTAAGAGTTCCATGGGAACACTCAAAGCAGCCCGAGTTGGCACAGTGGCAGCTTGACCCTAGGCAACATCTTGATTTTCGTAGAACTCTGGCTGCCAGCCTGCCCCTAAGGGCCGAGGGCCTACCTGGTACAGACAAATGCTTCTGCCCGGGGAAACAAAACCTACCACCCCACGTTCCTGGTCTCAGTTTGCAGAGCTCCATGGGCACTCTCAAAGCAGCCCGAGTTGGCACAGGTGGCAGCTTGTCCCTGGGCGGCATCTTGATATTCGTGGAAATCCAGAGAGCAGCCTACCCCTAAGGAACAAGGGCCTGCCTGGTACTGACAAAGGCTTCTGCCCGGGGAAACAAAAATAAGCACCCCACATTATTGGTCTCAGTTTGCAGAGCTCCGTGGGCACTCTCAAAGCAGCCCGAGTTGGCACAGGTGGCAGCTTGTCCCTGGGCGGCATCTTGATATTCGTGGAAATCCAGAGAGCAGCAAGCCTGCCCCTTATGGTGGAGGGCCTACCTGGTACTGACAAAGTCTTCTGCCCAGGGAAACAAAAGCCACCAGCCCACGTTCCCGGCTTCAGTTTGAAGAGTTCCGTGGGCACTATCAAAGCCGCGCGAGTTGGCACAGGTGGCAGCTTGTCCCTGGGCGGCATCTTGATATTCGTGGAAATCCAGCAGGCTGCCGAGAACAAAGGGCGGAGGGCCTATCTGGTACTGACAAAGGCTTCTGCCCGGGAAAATAAAACTCAGCACCCCATGTTCCTGGTTTCTGTTTGTAGAGCTCCGTGGGCACTCTCAAAGCAGCCCGAGTTGGCACAGGTGGCAGCTTGTCCCTGGGCGGCATCTTGATATTCGTAGAAATCCTGCTGCCAGCCGGCCCTTAAGGACCAAGGGCCTACCTGGTACAGACAGTGGCTTCTGCCTGGGGAAACAAAACTCAGCACCCCACGTTCCTGGTCTCAGGTTGCAGAGCTCCATGGGCACTCTCAAAGGAACCCGAGTTGCAACAGGTAGCAGCTTGTCCCTGGGCGGCATCTTGATATTCGTGGAAATCCTGCAGCCAGCCTGCCCCTAAGGGTGGAGGGCCTACCTGGTACTGACAAAGGCTTCTGCCCGGGGAAACAAAACCCACCACCCAACGTTCCTGGTTTCAGTTTGAAGAGTTCAGTGGGCACTATCAAAGCCTCGCGAGTTGGCACAGGTGGCAGCTTGTCCCTGGGCAACATCTTGATATTTGTGGAAATCCAGCAGGCTGCCTGCCCTTAAGGACCAAAGGCCTACCTGGTACTGACAAAGGCTTCTGCCCGGGGAAACAAAAATCAGTACCTCACATTCTTGGTCTCAGTTTGCAGAGCTCCGTGGGCACTCTCAAAGCAGCCCGAGTTGGCACAGGTGGCAGCTTGTCCCTGGGCGGCATCTTGATATTCGTGGAAATCCAGAGAGCATCAAGCCTGCCCCTTACAGTGCAGGGCCTACCTGGTACTGACAAAGGCTTCTGCCCAGGGAAACAAAAGCCACCAGCCCACGTTCCCGGTTTCAGTTTGAAGAGTTCCGTGGGCACTATCAAAGCCGCGCGAGTTGGCACAGGTGGCAGCTTGACCCTGGGCGGCATCTTGATATTAGTGGAAATCCAGCTGGCTGCCTGCCCTTAAGGGCCAAGGGCCTACCTGGTACTGACAAAGGCTTCTGTCCGGGGAAATAAAAATCAGCACCCCACATTCCTGGTCTCAGTTTGCAGAGCTCCGTGGGCACTCTCAAAGCAGCCCGAGTTGGCACAGGTGGCAGCTTGTCCCTGGGCGGCATCTTGATATTCGTGGAAATCCTGCAGCAGGCAGCCGAGAACAAAGGGCGGTGGGCCTATCTGGTACAGACAAAGGCTTCTGCCCGGGAAAATAAAACTCAGCACCCCATGTTCCTGGTTTCTGTTTGTAGAGCTCCGTGGGCACACTCAAAGCAGCCCGAGTTGACACAGGTGGCAGCTTGTCCCTGGGCGGCATCTTGATATTCGTGGAAATCCTGCTGCCAGCCTGCCCTTAAGGACCAAGGGCCTACCTGGTACAGACAGTGGCTTCTGCCTGGGGAAACAAAACTCAGCACCCCACGTTCCTGGTCTCAGTTTGCAGAGATCCATGGGCACTCTCAAAGGAGCCCGAGTTTCAACAGGTAGCAGCTTGTTCCGGGGCGGCATCTTGATATTCGTGGAAATACAGCAGGCAGCCTGCCGTGGGAAACAAAACCCAGAAACCCATGTTCCTGGTCTCAGTTTGAAGAGCTCCATGGGCACTCTCTAAGCAGCCCGAGTCTGCACAGGTGGCAGCTTGTCCCTGGGCGGCATCTTGATATTCGTGGAAATCCAGAGAGCAGCCTACCCCTAGGGAACAAGGGCCTGCCTGGTACTGACAAAGGCTTCTGCCCAGGGAAACAAAAATCAGCACCCCACATTCTTGGTCTCAGTTTGCAGAGCTCCGTGGGCACTCTCAAAGCAGCCCGAGTTGGCACAGGTGGCAGCATGTCCCTGGGTGGCATCTTGATATTCGTGGAAATCCAGCAGGCTGCCGGCCAAGCAGGGCCGAGGGCCTATCTGGTACTGACAAAGGCTTCTGCCCGGGAAAATAAAACTCAGCACCCCAAGTTCCTGGTTTCTGTTTGTAGAGCACCGTGGGCACTCTCAACGCATCCCGAGTTGGCACAGGTGGCAGCTTGTCCCTGGGCGGCATCTTGATATTCGTGGAAATCCTGCTGCCAGCCTACCCCAAAGGTCCGAGGGCCTACCTGGTACTGACAAAGGCTTCTGCCCGGGGAAAGAAATCCCACCACCCCACGTTCCTGGTCTCAGTTTGCAGAGCTCCATGGGCTCTCTCAATGCAACCCGAGTTGGCACAGGCGGCAGCTTATCCCTGGGTGGCATCTTGATATTCGTGGAAATCCAGAGAGCAGCCTACCCCTAAGGAACAAGGGCCTGCCTGGCATTGACAAAGGCTTCTGCCTGGGGAAACAAAAATCAGCACCCCACATTCCTGGTCTCAGTTTGCAGAGCTCCGTGGGCACTCTCAAAGCAGCCCGAGTTGGCACAGGTGGCAGCTTGTCCCTGGGCGGCATCTTGATATTCGTGGAAATCCTGCATCAGGCAGCCGAGAACAAAGGGCGGAGGGCCTATCTGGTACTGACAAAGGTTTCTGCCCAGGAAAATAAAACTCAGCACCCCATGTTCCTGGTTTTTATTTGTAGAGCTCCATGGGCACTCTCAAAACAGCCCGAGTTGGCACAGTGGCAGCTTGTCCCTGGGCGGCATCTTGATATTCGTGGAAATCCAGCTGGCTGCCGGCCAAGCAGGGCCGAGGGCCTATCTGGTACTGCAAATGCTTCTGCCCGGGGAAACAAAACCTGCAACCCCACGTTCCTGGTTTCAGATTGAAGAGTTCCATGGGCACACTCAAAGCAGCCCGAGTTGGCACAGGTGGCAGCTTGTCCCTGGGCAACATCTTGATATTCGTAGAAGTCTGGCTGCCAGCCTGCCCCTAAGGGCCGAGGGCCTACCTGGTACTGACAAAGGCTTCTGCCCGGGGAAACAAAACCCACCACCCCACGTTCCTGGTCTCAGTTTGCAGAGCTCCATGGGCACTCTCTAAGCAGCCCGAGTTGGCACAGGTGGCAGCTTGTCCCTGGGCGGCATCTTGATATTTGTGGAAATCCAGAGAGCAGCCTACCCCTAAGGAACAAGGGCCTGCCTGGTCCTGACAAAGGCTTCTGCCGTGGGAAACAAAAATCAGCACCCCACATTCTTGGTCTCAGTTTGCAAAGCTCCGTGGGCACTCTCAAAGCAGCGTGAGTTGGCACAGGTGGCAGCTTGTCCCTGGGCGGCATCTTGATATTCGTGGAAATCCAGCAGGCTGCTGGCCAAGCCGGGCCGAGGGCCTATCTGGTACTGCAAATGCTTCCGCCCGGGGAAACAAAACCAACAACCCATGTTCCTGGTTTCAGATTTAAGAGTTCCATGGGCACTCTCAAAGCAGCGCGAGTTGGCACAGGTGGCAGCTTGTCCCTGGGCGGCATCTTGATATTCATGGAAATCCTGATGCCAGCCTGCCCCTATGGGTGGAAGGCCTACCTGGTACTGACAAAGGCTTCTGCCCGGGGAAACAAAACCCACCACCCCACGTTCCTGGTCTCAGTTTGAGGAGTTCTGTGGGCACTCTCAACGCAGCCTGAGTTGGCACAGGTGGCAGCTTGTCCCTGGGCGGCATCTTGATATTCGTGGAAATCCTGCAGCAGGCAGCCGAGAACAAAGGGCCGAGGGCCTACCTGGTACTGACAAAGGCTTCTGCCCGGGAAAATAAAACTCAACACCCCATGCACCTTGTTTCTGTTTGTAGAGCACCGTGGGCACTCTCACAGCAGCCCGAGTTGGCACAGGTAGCAGCTTGTCCCTGGGCGGCATCTTGATATTCGTGGAAATCCAGCAGGCAGCCTGCCGTGGGAAACAAAACCCAGAAACCCATGTTCCTGGTCTCAGTTTGAAGAGCTCCATGGGCACACTCAAAGCAGCCCGAGTTGGCGCAGGTAGCAGCTTGTCCCTTGGCGGCACCTTGATATTCGTGGAAATCCAGCAGGCTGACGGCCAAGCAGGGCCAAGGGCCTATCTGGTACTGCAAATGATTCTGCCCGGGGAAACAAAACCCACAACCCCACGTTCCTGGTTTCAGATTTAAGAGTTCCATGGGAACACTCAAAGCAGCCCGAGTTGGCACAGGTGGCAGCTTGACCCTAGGCAACATCTTGATTTTCGTAGAAATCTGGCTGCCAACCTGCCCCTAAGGGCCGAGGGCCTACCTGGTACAGACAAATGCTTCTGCCCGGGGAAACAAAACCTACCACCCCACGTTCCTGGTCTCAGTTTGCAGAGCTCCATGGGCACTCTCAAAGCAGCCCGAGTCTGCACAGGTGGCAGCTTGTCCCTGGGCGGCATCTTGATATTCGTGGAAATCCAGCAGGCTCCCGGCCAAGCCGGGCCGAGGGCCTATCTGGTACTGCAAATTCTTCCGCCCGGGGAAAAAAAACCAATAACCCATGTTCCTGGTCTCAGTTTGCAGAGCTCCGTGGGCACTCTCAAAGCAGCCCGAGTTGGCACAGGTGGCAGCTTGTCCCTGGGCGGCATCTTGATATTCGTGGAAATCCTGCTGCCAGCCTGCCCCTATGGGTGGAGGGCGTACCTGGTACTGACGAAGGCTTCTGCCCGGGGAAACAAAACCCACCACCCCATGTTCCTGGTCTCAGTTTGAGGAGTTCTGTGGGCACTCTCAACGCAGCCTGAGTAGGAACAGGTGGCAGCTTGTCCCTGGGCGGCATCTTGATATTCGCGGAAATCCTGCAGCAGGCAGCCGAGAACAAAGGGCCGAGGGCCTATCTGGTACTGACAAAGGCTTCTGCCCGTGAAAATAAAACTCAACAACCCATGCACCTTGTTTCTGTTTGTAGAGCTCCGTGGGCACTCTCACAGCAGCCTGAGTTGGCACAGGTGGCAGCTTGTCCCTGGGCGGCATCTTGATATTCGTGGAAATCCAGCAGGCTGCCAGAAAAGCAGCGCCGACGGCCTATCTGGTATTGCAAATGCTTCTGCCCGGGGAAAGAAATCCCAGTACCCCACGTTCCTGGTTTCAGATTTAAGAGTTCCATGGGCGCACTCAAAGCAGCCCGAGTTGGCACAGGTGGCAGCTTGACCCTGGGCAACATCTTGATATTCGTAGAAATCTGGCGGCCAGCCTGCCCTTAAGGGCCGAGGGCCTACCTGGTACTGACAAAGGCTTCTGCCTGGGGAAACAAAACCCACCACCCCACGTTCCTCGTCTCAGTTTGCAGAGCTCCATGGGCACACTCAAAGCAGCCCGAGTTGGCACAGGTGGTAGCTTGTCCCTGGGCGGCATCTTGATATTCGTGGAAATCCTGCAGCAGGCAGCCGAGAACGAAGGGCCGAGGGCCTATCTGGTACTGACAAAGGCTTCTGCCCGGGAAAATAAAACTCAGCACCCCATGTTCCTGGTTTCTGTTTGTAGAGCACCGTGGGCACTCTTAAAGCAGCCCGAGTGTGCACAGGTGGCAGCTTGTCCCTGGGCGGCATCTTGATATTCGTGGAAATCCAGAGAGCAGCAAGCCTGCCTCTTATGGTGCAGGGCCTACCTGGTACTGACAAAGGCTTCTGCCCAGGGAAACAAAAGCCACCAGCCCACGTTCCCGGTTTCAGTTTGAAGAGTTCCGTGGGCACTATCAAAGCCGCGCGAGTTGGCACAGGTGGCAGCTTGTCCCTGGGCGGCATCTTGATATTCGTGGAAATCCTGCTGCCAGCCTGCCCCTAAGGGCCGAGGGCCTACCTGGTACAGACAAATGCTTCTGCCCGGGGAAACAAAACCCACCACCCCACGTTCCTGGTTTCAGTTTGAAGAGTTCCGTGGGCACTATCAAAGCCGCGCGAGTTGGCACAGGTGGCAGCTTGTCCCTGGGCAACATCTTGATATTTGTGGAAATCCAGCCGGCTGCCTGCCCTTAAAGGACCAAAGGCCTACCTGGTACTGACAAAGGCTTCTGCCCGGGGAAACAAAAATCAGCACCCCACATTCTTGGTCTCAGTTTGCAGAGCTCCGTGGGCACTCTCAAAGCAGCCCGAGTTGGCAGAGGTGGCAGCTTGTCCCTGTGCGGCATCTTGATATTCGTGGAAATCCAGAGAGCAGCAAGCCTGCCCCTTACGGTGCAGGGCCTACCTGGTACTGACAAAGGCTTCTGCCCAGGGAAACAAAAGCCACCACACCACGTTCCCGGTTTCAGTTTGAAGAGTTCCGTGGGCACTATCAAAGTCGCGCGAGTTGGCACAGGTGGCAGCTTGTCCCTGGGCGGCATCTTGATATTCGTGGAAATCCAGCAGGCTGCCTGCCCTTAAGGGCCAAGGGCCTACCTGGTACTGACAAAGGCTTCTGTCCGGGGAAATAAAAATCAGCACCCCACATTCCTGGTCTCAGTTTGCAGAGCTCCGTGGGCACTCTCAAAGGAGCCCGAGTTTCAACAGGTAGCAGCTTGTTCCTGGGCGGCACCTTGATATTCATGGAAATCCTGCTGCCAGCCTGCCCTTAAGGACCAAGGGCCTATCTGGTACAGACAGTGGCTTCTGCCTTGGGGAACAAAACTCAGCACTCAACGTTCCTGGTCTCAGGTTGCAGAGCTCCATGGGCACTCTCAAAGGAGCCCGAGTTTCAACAGGTAGCAGCTTGTTCCTGGGCGGAATCTTGATATTCGTGGAAATACAGCAGGCAGCCTGCCGTGGGAAACAAAACCCAGAAACCCATGTTCCTGGTCTCAGTTTGAAGAGCTCCATGGCCACTCTCTAAGCAGCCCGAGTCTGCACAGGTGGCAGCTTGTCCCTGGGCGGCATCTTGATATTCGTGGAAATCCAGAGAGCAGCCTACCCCTAAGGAACAAGGGCCTGCCTGGTACTGACAAAGGCTTCTGCCCGGGGAAACAAAAATCAGCACCCCACATTCTTGGTCTCAGTTTGCAGAGCTCCGTGGCCACTATCAAAGCAGCCCGAGTTGGCACAGGTGGCAGCATGTCCCTGGGCGGCATCTTGATATTCGTGGAAATCCAGCCGGCTGCCGGCCAAGCAGGGCCGAGGGCCTATCTGGTACTGCAAATGCTTCTGCCCGGGGAAACAAAACCAACAACCCATGCTCCAGGTTTCAGATTTAAGAGTTCCATGGGCACACTCAAAGCAGCCCGAGTTGGCACAGGTGGCAGCTTGACCCTGGGCGGCATCTTGATATTCTTGGAAATCCTGCTGCCAGCCTGCCCCAAAGGTCCGAGGGCCTACCTGGTACTGACAAAGGCTTCTGCCCGGGGAAACAAAACCCACCACCCCACGTTCC
This sequence comes from Motacilla alba alba, assembly GCF_015832195.1. Taxonomy (NCBI): domain Eukaryota; kingdom Metazoa; phylum Chordata; class Aves; order Passeriformes; family Motacillidae; genus Motacilla; species Motacilla alba. Next base: position 1,255 of record NW_024037304.1, on the reverse strand, counting down.
TGGTCTCAGTTTGCAGAGCTCCATGGGCTCTCTCAATGCAACCCGAGTTGGCACAGGCGGCAGCTTATCCCTGGGTGGCATCTTGATATTCGTGGAAATCCAGAGAGCAGCCTACCCCTAAGGAACAAGGGCCTGCCTGGCATTGACAAAGTCTTCTGCCCGGGGAAACAAAAATCAGCACCCCACATTCCTGGTCTCAGTTTGCAGAGCTCCGTGGGCACTCTCAAAGCAGCCCGAGTTGGCACAGCTGGCAGCTTGTCCCTGGGCGGCATCTTGATATTCGTGGAAATCCTGCAGCAGGCAGCCGAGAACAAAGGGCGGAGGGCCTATCTGGTACTGACAAAGGCTTCTGCCCGGGAAAATAAAACTCAGCACCCCATGTTCCTGGTTTCTGTTTGTAGAGCTCCATGGGCACTCTCAAAGCAGCCCGAGTTGGCACAGGTGGCAGCTTGTCCCTGGGCGGCATCTTGATATTCGTGGAAATCCTGCTGCCAGGTGCCCCTAAGGGTGGAGGGCCTACCTGGTACTGACAAAGGCTTCTGCCCAGGGAAACAAAAGCCACCAGCCCACGTTCCCGGTTTCAGTTTGAAGAGTTCCGTGGGCACTATCAAAGCCGCGCGAGTTGGCACAGGTGGCAGCTTGTCCCTGGGCGGCATCTTGATATTCGTGGAAATCCAGCTGGCTGCCTGCCCTTAAGGGCCAAGGGCCTACCTGGTACTGACAAAGGCTTCTGTCCGGGGAAATAAAAATCAGCACCCCACATTCCTGGTCTCAGTTTGCAGAGCTCCGTGGGCACTCTCAAAGCAGCCCGAGTTGGCACAGGTGGCAGCTTGTCCCTGGGCGGCATCTTGATATTCGTGGAAATCCTGCTGCCAGCCTGCCCTTAAGGACCAAGGGCCTACCTGGTACAGACAGTGGCTTCTGCCTGGGGAAACAAAACTCAGCACCCCACGTTCCTGGTCTCAGTTTGCAGAGCTCCATGGGCACTCTCAAAGGAGCCCGAGTTGCAACAGGTAGCAGCTTGTCCCTGGGCGGCATCTTGATATTCGTGGAAATCCTGCTGCCAGCCTGCCCCTAAGGGTGGAGGGCCTACCTAGTACTGACAAAGGCTTCTGCCCGGGGAAACAAAACCCACCACCCCACGTTCCTGGTTTCAGTTTGAAGAGTTCCGTGGGCACTATCAAAGCCGCGCGAGTTGGCACAGGTGGCAGCTTGTCCCTGGGCAACATCTTGATATTTGTGGAAATCCAGCAGG
>NW_024037303.1:0-63997 GCF_015832195.1 Motacilla alba alba | reverse complement strand
TTCCGCGAATCTGAAGATGCCGCCCAGGAGCAAGCTGCCACCTGTGCCAACTCGGGCTGCTTTGAGAGTGCCCATGGAGCTCTGCAAACTGAGACCAGGACCGTCGGTGCTGAGTTTTCTTTCCCCGGGCAGAAGCATTTGTCAGTACTAGGTAGGCCCTTGTTCTTCAGGGGCAGGCAGCCTTTTGGATTTCCACGAATATCAAGATGCAGCCCAGGGACAAGCTGCCACCTGTGCCAACTCAGGCTGCTTTGAGAGTGCCCATGGAGCTCTGCAAACTGGGACCAGGAACGTGGGATGTGAGGTTTTTTTTCCGAGGCAGAAGCCTTTGTCAGTACCAGGTAGGCCCTCGCCCTTCAGGGCCGGCTGCCTGCTGGATTTCCGCCAATATCAAGATGCCGCCCAGGGACAAGCTGCCACCTGTGTCAACTCGGGCTGCTTTGAGAGTGCCCATGGAACTCTGCAAACTGAGACCAGGAACGTGGGTTGGTGAGTTCTGTTTTGCCGGGCAGAAGCCTTTGTCAGTACCAGGTAGGCCCTCGGCCCATTTGGGCTGTCTGGCTGCAGGATATCCGCGATTTGGTAGATGCCACCCAGGGACAAGCTGCCACCTGTGCCAACTCGGGCTGCTTTGAGAGTGCCCATGGAGCTCTGCAAACTGAGACCATGAACGTGTGTTGGCGAATTTTGTTTCCCTGGGCAGAAGCCTTTGTCTGTTCCAGGTAGGCCCACGGCCTTTCGGGGCCAGCTTCCTAATGGATTTCCACAAATATCAAGATGCCGCCCAGGGACAAGCTGCCACCTGTGCTAACTCAGTCTGCTTTGAGAGTGCCCATGGAACTCTGCAAACTGAGACCAGGAACGTGGCGTGGTGGGGTTTCTTTCCCCGGGCAGAAGCCTTTGTCAGTACCAGGTAGGCCCTTGGCCCTTTGGGGCGGCTGCTCGCTGGATTTCCGCGAATATCAAGATGCCGCCGTGGGACAAACTGCCGCCTGTGCCAACTCGGGCTGCTTTGAGTGTGCCCATGGAGTTCTGCAAACTGAGACCAGGCACGTGGTGTGGTGAGCTTAGTTTTCCTGGGCAGAAGCCTTTGTCAGTACCAGGTAGGCCCTCACCCTTCGGGGCCAGCTGCCTTCTGGGTTTTCGCGAATCTGAAGATGCTGCCCAGGGACAAGCTGCCACCTGTGCCAACTCGGGCTGCTTTGAGAGTGCCAAAGGAGCGCTGCAAACTGAGACCAGGAACGTGCGTTGGCGAATTTTGTTTTTCAGGGACAGAAGCCATTGTCAGTACCAGGTAGGACGTCTGCCCTTCGTTGCCGGGTGGCAGCGGGATTTCCGCGTATCTAAAGATGCCGCCTAGGGACAAGCTGCCACCCGTGCCAACTCGCGCTGCTTTGAGAGTGCCCATGGAGCTCTGAAAACTGAGACCATTATTGTGGGTTGGTGGGTTTTATTTCCCCGGGCAGAAGCATTTGTCAGTACCAGGTAGGCCCTTGGCACTAATGGGCCGGTTGCCTGCTGGATTTCCGCCAATATCAAGATGCCGCCCAGGGACAAGCTGCCACCTGTGGCAACTCGGTCTGCTTTGAGAGTGCCCATGGAGCTCTGCAAACTCAGACCAGGAAAATGTGTTGGTGAATTTTGTTTCTCTGGGCAGAAGCCTTTGTCAGTACCAGGTAGGCGCACGGCCCTTCGAAGCCAGCTTCCTTCTGGATTTCCGGGAATCTGAAGATGCCGCCCATGGACAAGCTGCCACCCGTGCCTACTCAGGCAGCTTTGAGAGTGCCCATGGAGCTCTGCAAACTGAGACCTGTACGTGGGGTTCTGAGGTTTGTTTTCCCGGGCAGAAGCCTTTGTCAGTACCAGGTAGGCCCTCGGCTCTTCGTGGCCTGCTGCCTACTGGATTTCCGGGAATCTGAATATGCCGCCCAGGAACAGGCTGCCAGCTGTGCCAACTCGGGCTGCTTTGAGAGTGCCCATGGATCTCTGCAAACTGAGACCAGGACCGTGGGGTGCTGAGTTTTCTTTCCCCGGGCAGAAGCCTTTGTCAGTACCAGGTAGGCCCTCGCCCTTCGGGGCCGGCTTCCTGCTGGTTTTCCGCGAATCTGAAGATGCCGCCCAGGGACAAGCTTCCACCTGTGCCAACTCGGGCTGCTTTGAGAGTGCCCACGGAGCTCTGCAAACTGAGACCAGGAATGTGGGGTGGTGAGTTTGGTTTTTCTGGGGCAGAATCCTTTGTCAGTAGCAGGGAGACCCTTGGAATTTAGGGGCCGGCTGCCTGCTGGATTTCCGCCAATCTGAAGATGCCGCCCAGGGACAAACTGCCGCCTGTGCCAACTCGGGCTGCTTTGAGTGTGCACATGGACCTCTGAAAACTGGGACCAGGCATGTGGTGTGGTGAGCTTAGTTTTCCTGGGCAGAAGCGTTTGTCAGTACCAGGTAGGCCCTCGCCCTTCGGGGCCAGCTGCCTGCTGGTTTTTCACGAATATCAAGATGCTGCCCAGGGACAAGCTGCCACATGTGCCAACTCGGGCTGCTTTGAGAGTGCCAATGGAGCTCTGCAAACTGAGACCAGGAACGTGCGTTGGCGAATTTTGTTTTTCAGGGACAGAAGCCATTGTCAGTACCAGGTAGGACGTCTGCCCTTCGTTGCCGGGTGGCAGCGGGATTTCCGCGTATCTAAAGATGCCGCCTAGGGACAAGCTGCCACCCGTGCCGACTCGGGCTGCTTTGAGAGTGCCCATGGAGCTCTGCAAACTGAGGCCATTAACGTGGGTTGGTGGGTTTTATTTCCCCGGGCAGAAGCCTTTGTCAGTACCAGGTAGGCCCTCGCCCTTCGGGGCCGGCTGCCTGCTGGGTTTCCGCGAATCTGAAGATGACGCCCAGGGACAAGCTTCCACCTGTGCCAACTCAGGCTGCTTTGAGAGTGCCCATGGAGCTCTGCAAACTGAGACCAGGAATGTGGGGTGGTGAGTTTGGTTTTTCTGGGGCAGAAGCCTTTGTCAGTAGCAGGGAGGCCCTTGGAATTTAGGAGCGGGCTGCCTGCTGGATTTCCGCCAATCTGAAGATGCCGCCCAGGGACAAGCTGCCACCTGTGCCTACTCGGGCTGCTTACAGAGTGCCCATGGAGGTCTGCAAACAGAAACCAGGAACGTGTGTTGGCGAATTTTATATCCCTAGGCAAAAGTCTTTGTCAGTACCAGGTAGGCCATTGGTCCTTCAGGGCCAGCTTCCTTCTGGATTTCCACGAATCTGAAGATGCTGCCCAGGGACAAGCTGCCACCTGTGGCAACTCGGACTGCTTTGAAAGTGCCCATGGAGTTCTGCAAAGTGAGACCAGGAACGTGGGTGGGTGAGTTTTGTTTTCCGGGGAAGAAGCCTTTGTCTGTACCAGTTCGGACCATTTCCCATAGCGGTAGGCTGGCAGCTGGATTTCCGCGAATCTGAAGATGCCGCCCCGGGACAAGCTGCCACCTGTGGCAAATCGAGCTGCTTTGAGCGTGCCCTCGGAGCTCTGAAAACTGCGACCAGGAATGTGGGGTGGCGAATTTTGATTCCCTGCGCACAAACATTCCTCAGTACCAGGTAGGCCTACGGTCGTTTGGAGCCAGCGTCCTTCTTGATTGCCGCGAATCTGAAGATGCCGCCCAGGGACAAGCTGCCACCTGTGCCAACTTGGGCTGCTTTGAGAGTGCCCATGGAGCTCTGCAAACTGAGACCAGGAACGTGGGTTGGTGGGTTTGTTTTTCCCGGGCAGAAGCCTTTGTCAGTACCAGGTAGGCCCTCGCCCTTCGGGGCCAGCTGCCTGCTGGGTTTTCGCGAATCTGAAGATGCTGCCCAGGGACCAGCTGCCACCTGTGCCAACTCGGGCTGCTTTGAGAGTGCCAATGGATTTCTGCAAACTGGGACCAGGAACGTGGGATGTGAGGTTTTTTTTCCTGGGCAGAAGCCTTTGTCAGTACCAGGTAGGCCCTCGCCCTTCGGGGCCGGCTGCCTGCTGGATTTCCGCCAATATCAAGATGCCGCCGTGGGACAAACTGCCGCCTGTGCCAACTCGGGCTTCTTTGAGTGTGCCCATGGAGTTCTGCAAACTGAGACCAGGCACGTGGTGTGGTTAGCTTAGTTTCCCCGGGCGGAAGCATTTGTCAGTACCAGGTAGGCCCTCGCCCTTCGAGGCCGGCTGCCTGCTGTGTTTTCGCGAATCTGAAGATGCTGCCCAGGGACAAGCAGTGACCTGTGGCAACTCGGGCTGCTTTGAGAGTGCCCACGGAGCTCTGCAAACTGAGACCAAGAGCGTGGGTTGGTGAGTTCTGTTTTCCCGGGCAGAAGCCTTTGTCAGTACCAGGTAGGCCCTCGGCCCTTTTTGGCTGTCTGGCTGCAGGATATCCGCGAATTTGAAGATGCCCCCCAGGGACAAACTGCCACCTGTTCCAACTCAGGCTGCTTTGAGAGTGCCCATGGAGCTCTGCAAACTGAGACCAGGACCGTGGGGTGGTGGTTTTTTTTTTCCCGGGCAGAAGCCTTTGTCAGTATCAGGTAGGCCCTCAGTCCTTAGGGGCCGGCTGCCTGCTGGATTTCCGCCAATATCAAGATGCCGCCCAGGGACAAGCTGCCACCTGTGCAAACTCAGGCTGCTTTGAGAGTGCCCATGGAGCTCTGCAAGCTGAGACCAGGAACGTGGCGTGGGGGGTTTTCTTTCCCCGGGCAGAAGCCTTTGTCAGTACCAGGTAGGCCCTTGGCCCTTTGGGGCGGCTGCTCGCTGGATTTCCGCGAATATCAAGATGCCGCCGTGGGACAAACTGCCGCCTGTGCCAACTCGGGCTGCTTTGAGTGTGCCCATGGAGTTCTGCAAACTGAGACCAGGCACGTGGTATGGTGAGCTTAGTTTCCCGGGCGGAAGCATTTGTCAGTACCAGGTAGGCCCTCGACCTTCGGGGCCAGCTGCCTGCTGGGTTTTCGCGAATCTGAAGATGCTGCCCAGGGACAAGCTGCCACCTGTGCCAACTCAGGCTGCTTTGAGAGTGCCCACGGAGCTCTGCAAACTGAGACCAGGACCGTGGGGTGCTGAGTTTTCTTTCCCCGGGCAGAAGCATTTGTCAGTAGCAGGTAGGCCCTTGTTCTTCAGGGGCAGGCGGCCTTGTGGATTTCCCCGAATATCAAGATGCAGCCCAGGGACAAGCTGCCACCTGTGCCAACTCGGGCTGCTTTTAGAGTGCCCATGGAGCTCTGCAAACTGAGACCAGGAACGTGGGTTTGTGAGTTCTGTTTTGCCGGGCAGAAGCCTTTGTCAGTACCAGGTAGGCCCTCGGCCCTTTTTGACTGTCTGGCTGCAGGATATCCGCGACTTTGAAGATGCCACCCAGGGACAAGCTGCCACATGTGCCAACTCAGGCTGCTTTGAGAGTGCCCAGGGAGCTCTGCAAACTGAGACCATGAACGTGTGTTGGCGAATTTTGTTTCCCTGGGCAGAAGCCTTTGTCTGTTCCAGGTAGGCCCACGGCCCTTCGGGGCCAGCTTCCTTTTGGATTTCCACAAATATCAAGATGCCGCCCAGGGACAAGCTGCCACCTGTGCTAACTCGGTCTGCTTTGAGAGTGCCCATGGAACTCTGAAAACTGAGACCATTAACGTGGGGTGGTGGGTTTTATTTCCCCGGGCAGAAGCATTTGTCAGTACCAGGTAGGCCCTTGGCACTTATGGGCCGGTTGCCTGCGGGATTTCAGCCAATATCAAGATACCGCCCAGGGATAAGCTGCCACCTGTGCCAACTTGGGCTGCTTTGAGAGTGCCCATGGAGCTCTGCAAACTGAGACCAGGAATATGTGTTGGTGAATTTTGTTTCCCTGGGCAGAAGCCTTTGTCAGTACCAGGTAGGCGCACGGCCCTTCGAAGCCAGCTTCCTTCTGGATTTCCGGGAATCTGAAGATGCCGCCCATGTACAAGCTGCCACCCGTGCCTACTCAGGCAGCTTTGAGAGTGCCCATGGAGCTCTGCAAACTGAGACCAGGAATGTTGGGTGCTGAGGTTTGTTTTCCCGGGTAGAAGGCTTTGTCAGTACCAGGAAGGCCCTCGGCTCTTCGTGGCCTGCTGCCTACTCGATTTCCGCGAATCTGAAGATGCCGACCAGGGACAGGCTGCCACCTGTGCCAACTCGGGCTGCTTTGAGAGTGCCCACGGAACTCTGCAAACTGAGACCAAGAACGTGGGATGTGAGGTTTTTTTCCGAGGCAGAAGCCTTTGTCAGTACCAGGTAGGCCCTCGCCCTTTTGGGCCGGCTGCCTGCTGGATTTCCGCGAATCTGAAGATGCCGCCCAGGTGCAAGCTGGCACCTGTGCCAACTCGGGCTGCTTTGAGAGTGCCCATGGAGCTCTGCAAACTGAGACCAGGACCGTGGGGTGCTGAGTTTTCTTTCCCCGGGCAGAAGCATTTGTCAGTACCAGGTAGGCCCTTGTTCTTCCGGGGCAGGCAGCCTTTTGGATTTCCACGAATATCAAGATGCAGCCCAGGGACAAGCTGCCACCTGTGCCAACTCAGGCTGCTTTGAGTGTGCCCATGGAGCTCTGCAAACTGGGACCAGGAACGTGGGATGTGAGGTTTTTTTTCCGAGGCATTAGCCTTTGTCAGTACCAGGTAGGCCCTCGCCCTTCGGGGCCGGCTGCCTGCTGGCTTTCTGCCAATATCAAGATGCCGCCCAGGGACAAGCTGCCACCTGTGCCAACTCGGGCTGCTTTGAGAGTGCCCATGGATCTCTGCCAACTGAGACCAGGAACGTGGGTTGGTGAGTTCTGTTTTGCCGGGCAGAAGCCTTTGTCAGTATCAGGTAGGCCCTCGGCCCTTTTTGGCTGTCTGGCTGCAGGATATCCGCGATTTGGTAGATGCAGGATATCCGCGATTTGGTAGATGCCACCCAGGGACAAGCTGCCACCTGTGCCAACTTAGATTCTTTGACAGTGCCTATGGAGCTCTGGAAACCCAGACCAGGACCGTGGGGTGGTTGTTTTTTTTTTCCCGGGCAGAAGCCTTTGTCAGTATCAGGTAGGCCCTCAGTCCTTAGGGGCCGGCTGCCTGCTGGATTTCCGCCAATATCAAGATGCCGCCCAGGGACAAGCTGCCACCTGTGCCAACTCAGGCTGCTTTGAGAGTGCCCATGGAGCTCTGCAAACTGAGACCATGAACATGTGTTGGCGAATTTTGTTTCACTGAGCAGAAGCCTTTGTCTGTTCCAGGTAGGCCCACGGCCCTGCGCGGCCAGCTTACTTTTGGATTACCACAAATATCAAGATGGAGCCCAGGGACAAGCTGCCACCTGTGCCAACTCAGGCTGCTTTGAGAGTGCCCATGGAGCTCTGCAAACTGGGACCAGGAACATGGGTTGGTGAGTTCTGTTTTCCCGGGCAGAAGACTTTGTCAGTACCAGGTAGGCCCTCGCCCTTCGGGGCCGGCTGCCTGCTGGATTTCCGCCAATATCAAGATGCCGCCCAGGGACAAGCTGCCACCTGTGCCAACTCGGGCTGCTTTGAGAGTGCCCATGGAGCTCTGCAAACTGAGACCAGGAACGTGGGTTGGTGAGTTCTGTTTTGCCGGGCAGAAGCCTTTGTCAGTATCAGGTTGGCCCTCAGTCCTTAGGGGCCGCCTGCCTGCTGGCTTTCCGCCAATATCAAGATGCCGCCCAGGGACAAGCTGCCACCCGTGCCAACTCGGGCTGCTTTGAGAGTGCCCATGGAGCTCTGCAAACTGAGACCATGAACGTGTGTTGGCGAATTTTGTTTCCCTGGGCAGAAGCCTTTGTCTGTTCCAGGTAGGCCCACGGCCTTTCGGGGCCAGCTTCCTTTTGGATTTCCACAAATATCAAGATGCCGCCCAGGGACAAGCTGCCACCTGTGCTAACTCAGTCTGCTTTGAGAGTGCCCATGGAACTCTGCAAACTGAGACCAGGAACGTGGCGTGGTGGGGTTTCTTTCCCCGGGCAGAAGCCTTTGTCAGTACCAGGTAGGCCCTTGGCCCTTTGGGGCGGCTGCTCGCTGGATTTCCGCGAATATCAAGATGCCGCCGTGGGACAAACTGCCGCCTGTGCCAACTCGGGCTGCTTTGAGTGTGCCCATGGAGTTCTGCAAACTGAGACCAGGCACGTGGTGTGGTGAGCTTAGTTTTCCTGGGCAGAAGCATTTGTCAGTACCAGGTAGGCCCTCGCCCTTCGGGGCCAGCTGCTTGCTGGGTTTTCGCGAATCTGAAGATGCTGCCCAGGGACAAGCTGCCACCTGTGCCAACTCGGGCTGCTTTGAGAGTGCCAATGGAGCGCTGCAAACTGAGACCAGGAACGTGCGTTGGCGAATTTTGTTTTTCAGGGACAGAAGCCATTGTCAGTACCAGGTAGGACGTCTGCCCTTCGTTGCTGTGTGACAGGGGGATTTCCGCGTATCTAAAGATGCCGCCTAGGGACAAGCTGCCACCCGTGCCAACTCGGGCTGCTTTGAGAGTGCCCATGGAGCTCTGAAAACTGAGACCATTAATGTGGGTTGGTGGGTTTTATTTCCCCGGGCAGAAGCATTGGTCAGTACCAGGTAGGCCCTTGGCACTAATGGGCCGGTTGCCTGCTGGATTTCCGCCAATATCAAGATGCCGCCCAGGGACAAGCTGCCACCTGTGGCAACTCGGTCTGCTTTGAGAGTGCCCATGGAGCTCTGCAAACTCAGAACAGGAAAATGTGTTGTAGAATTTTGTTTCCCTGGGCAGAAGCCTTTGTCATTACCATGTAGTCGCACGGCCCTTCGAAGCCAGCTTCCTTCTGGATTTCCACGAATCTGAAGATGCCGCCCATGGACAAGCTGCCACCCGTGCCTACTCAGGCAGCTTTGAGAGTGCCCATGGAGCTCTGCAAACTGAGACCTGTACGTGGGGTGCTGAGGTTTGTTTTCCCGGGCAGAAGCCTTTGTCAGTACCAGGTAGGCCCGCGGCTCTTCGTGGCCTGCTGCCTGCTGAATTTCCGCGAATCTGAAGATGCCGCCAGGGACAGGCTGCCACCTGTGCCAACTCGGGATGCTTTGAGAGTGCCCACGGAGCTCTGCAAACTGAGACCAAGAACGTGGGAAGTGAGGTTTTTTTCCGAGGCAGAAGCCTTTGTCAGTACCAGGTAGGCCCTCGCCCTTTTGGGCCGGCTGCCTGCTGGATTTCCGCGAATCTGAAGATGCCGCCCAGGGGCAAGCTGCCACCTGTGCCAACTCGGGCTGCATTGAGTGTGCCCATGGAGCACTGCAAACTGAGACCAGGACCGGGCGGTGCTGAGTTTTCTTTCCCCGGGCAGAAGCCTTTGTCAGTATCAGGTAGGCCCTCAGTCCTTAGGGGCCGGTTGCCTGCTGGATTTCCGCCAATATCAAGATGCCGCCTAGGGACAAGCTGCCACCTGTGCCAACTCAGGCTGCTTTGAGAGTGCCCATGGAGCTCTGCAAACTGAGACCAGGAACGTGGCGTGGGGGGTTTTCTTTCCCCGGGCAGAAGCCTTTGTCTGTACCAGGTAGGCCCTCGGCCTTTTGGGGCGGCTGCTCGCTGGATTTCCGCGAATATCCAGATGCCGCCGTAGGACAAAACTGCCACCTGTGCCAATTCGGGCTGCTTTGAGTGTGCCCATGGAGTTCTGCAAACTGAGATCAGGCACGTGGTGTGGTGAGCTTAGTTTTCCTGGGCAGAAGCCTTTGTCAGTACCAGGTAGGCCCTCGCCCTTCGGGGCCAGCTGCCTGCTGGTTTTTCACGAATCTGAAGATGCTGCCCAGGGACAAGCTGCCACCTGTGCCAACTCGGGCTGCTTTGAGAGTGCCAATGGAGCTCTGCAAACTGAGACCTAGAACGTGGGAATTTAGGTTTTTTTCCGAGCCAGAAGCCTTTGTCAGAACCAGGTAGGCCCTCGCCCTTTTCGGCCGGCTGCCTGCTGGATTTCCGCGAATCTGAAGATGCCGCCCAGGGACAAGCTGCCACCTGTGCCACCTCGGGCTGCTTTGAGAGTGCCCATGGAGCTCTGCAAACTGAGACCCGGAACGTGGGGTGGTGGGTTTTTTTTCCCCGGGCAGAAGCCTTTGTCAGTACCAGGTAGGCGCACGGCCCTTCGAAGCCAGCTTCCTTCTGGATTTCCGGGAATCTGAAGATGCCGCCCATGTACAAGCTGCCACCCGTGCCTACTCAGGCAGCTTTGAGAGTGCCCATGGAGCTCTGCAAACTGAGACCAGGACCGTGGGGTGCTGAGTTTTCTTTCCCCGGGCAGAAGCATTTGTCAGTACCAGGTAGGCCCTTGTTCTTCAGGGGCAGGCAGCCTTTTGGATTTCCACGAATATCAAGATGCAGCCCAGGGACAAGCTGCCACCTGTGCCAACTCAGGCTGCTTTGAGTGTGCCCATAGAGCTCTGCAAACTGAGACCAAGAACGTGGGATGTGAGGTTTTTCTCCGAGGCAGAAGCCTTTGTCAGTACTAGGTAGGCCCTCGCCCTTTTCGGCCGGCTGCCTGCTGGATTTCCGCCAATATCAGGATGCCGCCCAGGGACAAGCTGCCACCTGTGCCAACTCGGGCTGCTTTGAGAGTGCCCATGGAGCTCTGCAAACTGAGACCAGGAACGTGGGTTGGTGAGTTTGGTTTTTCTGGGGCAGAAGCCTTTGTCAGTAGCAGGGAGGCCCTTGGAATTTAGGAGCGGGCTGCCTGCTGGATTTCCGCCAATCTGAAGATGCCGCCCAGGGACAAGCTGCCACCTGTGCCTACTCGGGCTGCTTACAGAGTGCCCATGGGGCTCTGCAAACAGAAACCAGGAACGTGTGTTGGCGAATTTTATATCCCTAGGCAAAAGTCTTTGTCAGTACCAGGTAGGCCATTGGTCCTTCAGGGCCAGCTTCCTTCTGGATTTCCACGAATCTGAAGATGCCGCCCAGGGACAAGCTGCCACCTGTGGCAACTCGGACTGCTTTGAAAGTGCCCATGGAGTTCTGCAAAGTGAGACCAGGAACGTGGGTGGGTGAGTTTTGTTTTCCGGGGAAGAAGCCTTTGTCTGTACCAGTTCGGACCATTTCCCATAGCGGTAGGCTGGCAGCTGGATTTCCGCGAATCTGAAGATGCCGCCCCGGGACAAGCTGCCACCTGTGGCAAATCGAGCTGCTTTGAGCGTGCCCTCGGAGCTCTGAAAACTGCGACCAGGAATGTGGGGTGGCGAATTTTGATTCCCTGCGCACAAACATTCCTCAGTACCAGGTAGGCCTACGGTCGTTTGGGGCCAGCGTCCTTCTTGATTGCCGCGAATCTGAAGATGCCGCCCAGGGACAAGCTGCCACCTGTGCCAACTTGGGCTGCTTTGAGAGTGCCCATGGAGCTCTGCAAACTGAGACCAGGAACGTGGGTTGGTGGGTTTGTTTTTCCCGGGCAGAAGCCTTTGTCAGTACCAGGTAGGCCCTCGCCCTTCGGGGCCAGCTGCCTGCTGGGTTTTCGCGAATCTGAAGATGCTGCCCAGGGACCAGCTGCCACCTGTGGCAACTCGGGCTGCTTTGAGAGTGCCAATGGATTTCTGCAAACTGGGACCAGGAACGTGGGATGTGAGGTTTTTTTTCCTGGGCAGAAGCCTTTGTCAGTACCAGGTAGGCCCTCGCCCTTCGGGGCCGGCTGCCTGCTGGATTTCCGCCAATATCAAGATGCCGCCGTGGGACAAACTGCCGCCTGTGCCAACTCGGGCTTCTTTGAGTGTGCCCATGGAGTTCTGAAAACTGAGACCAGGCACGTGGTGTGGTTAGCTTAGTTTCCCCGGGCGGAAGCATTTGTCAGTACCAGGTAGGCCCTCGCCCTTCGAGGCCGGCTGCCTGCTGTGTTTTCGCGAATCTGAAGATGCTGCCCAGGGACAAGCTGCCACCTGTGGCAACTCGGGCTGCTTTGAGAGTGCCCACGGAGCTCTGCAAACTGAGACCAAGAGCGTGGGTTGGTGAGTTCTGTTTTCCCGGGCAGAAGCCTTTGTCAGTACCAGGTAGGCCCTCGGCCCTTTTTGGCTGTCTGGCTGCAGGATATCCGCGAATTTGAAGATGCCCCCCAGGGACAAACTGCCACCTGTTCCAACTCAGGCTGCTTTGAGAGTGCCCATGGAGCTCTGCAAACTGAGACCAGGACCGTGGGGTGGTGGTTTTTTTTTTCCCGGGCAGAAGCCTTTGTCAGTATCAGGTAGGCCCTCAGTCCTTAGGGGCCGGCTGCCTGCTGGATTTCCGCCAATATCAAGATGCCGCCCAGGGACAAGCTGCCACCTGTGCAAACTCAGGCTGCTTTGAGAGTGCCCATGGAGCTCTGCAAGCTGAGACCAGGAACGTGGCGTGGGGGGTTTTCTTTCCCCGGGCAGAAGCCTTTGTCAGTACCAGGTAGGCCCTTGGCCCTTTGGGGCGGCTGCTCGCTGGATTTCCGCGAATATCAAGATGCCGCCGTGGGACAAACTGCCGCCTGTGCCAACTCGGGCTGCTTTGAGTGTGCCCATTGAGTTCTGCAAACTGAGACCAGGCACGTGGTATGGTGAGCTTAGTTTCCCGGGCGGAAGCATTTGTCAGTACCAGGTAGGCCCTCGACCTTCGGGGCCAGCTGCCTGCTGGGTTTTCGCGAATCTGAAGATGCTGCCCAGGGACAAGCTGCCACCTGTGCCAACTCAGGCTGCTTTGAGAGTGCCCACGGAGCTCTGCAAACTGAGACCAGGACCGTGGGGTGCTGAGTTTTCTTTCCCCGGGCAGAAGCATTTGTCAGTAGCAGGTAGGCCCTTGTTCTTCAGGGGCAGGCGGCCTTGTGGATTTCCCCAAATATCAAGATGCAGCCCAGGGACAAGCTGCCACCTGTGCCAACTCGGGCTGCTTTTAGAGTGCCCATGGAGCTCTGCAAACTGAGACCAGGAACGTGGGTTTGTGAGTTCTGTTTTGCCGGGCAGAAGCCTTTGTCAGTACCAGGTAGGCCCTCGGCCCTTTTTGACTGTCTGGCTGCAGGATATCCGCGACTTTGAAGATGCCACCCAGGGACAAGCTGCCACCTGTGCCAACTCAGGCTGCTTTGAGAGTGCCCAGGGAGCTCTGCAAACTGAGACCATGAACGTGTGTTGGCGAATTTTGTTTCCTCGGGCAGAAGCCTTTGTCTGTTCCAGGTAGGCCCACGGCCCTTCGGGGCCAGCTTCCTTTTGGATTTCCACAAATATCAAGATGCCGCCCAGGGACAAGCTGCCACCTGTGCTAACTCGGTCTGCTTTGAGAGTGCCCATGGAACTCTGAAAACTGAGACCATTAACGTGGGGTGGTGGGTTTTATTTCCCCGGGCAGAAGCATTTGTCAGTACCAGGTAGGCCCTTGGCACTTATGGGCCGGTTGCCTGCGGGATTTCAGCCAATATCAAGATACCGCCCAGGGATAAGCTGCCACCTGTGCCAACTTGGGCTGCTTTGAGAGTGCCCATGGAGCTCTGCAAACTGAGACCAGGAATATGTGTTGGTGAATTTTGTTTCCCTGGGCAGAAGCCTTTGTCAGTACCAGGTAGGCGCACGGCCCTTCGAAGCCAGCTTCCTTCTGGATTTCCGGGAATCTGAAGATGCCGCCCATGGACAAGCTGCCACCCGTGCCTACTCAGGCAGCTTTGAGAGTGCCCATGGAGCTCTGCAAACTGAGACCAGGAATGTGGGGTGCTGAGGTTTTGTTTTCCCGGGTAGAAGGCTTTGTCAGTACCAGGAAGGCCCTCGGCTCTTCGTGGCCTGCTGCCTACTCGATTTCCGCGAATCTGAAGATGCCGACCAGGGACAGGCTGCCACCTGTGCCAACTCGGGCTGCTTTGAGAGTGCCCACGGAGCTCTGCAAACTGAGACCAAGAACGTGGGATGTGAGGTTTTTTTCCGAGGCAGAAGCCTTTGTCAGTACCAGGTAGGCCCTCGCCCTTTTGGGCCGGCTGCCTGCTGGATTTCCGCGAATCTGAAGATGCCGCCCAGGTGCAAGCTGCCACCTGTGCCAACTCGGGCTGCTTTGAGAGTGCCCATGGAGCTCTGCAAACTGAGACCAGGACCGTGGGGTGCTGAGTTTTCTTTCCCCGGGCAGAAGCATTTGTCAGTACCAGGTAGGCCCTTGTTCTTCCGGGGCAGGCAGCCTTTTGGATTTCCACGAATATCAAGATGCAGCCCAGGGACAAGCTGCCACCTGTGCCAACTCAGGCTGCTTTGAGTGTGCCCATGGAGCTCTGCAAACTGGGACCAGGAATGTGGGATGTGAGGTTTTTTTTCCGAGGCATAAGCCTTTGTCAGTACCAGGTAGGCCCTCGCCCTTCGGGGCCGGCTGCCTGCTGGCTTTCCGCCAATATCCAGATGCCGCCCAGGGACAAGCTGCCACCTGTGCCAACTCGGGCTGCTTTGAGAGTGCCCATGGATCTCTGCCAACTGAGACCAGGAACGTGGGTTGGTGAGTTCTGTTTTGCCGGGCAGAAGCCTTTGTCAGTATCAGGTAGGCCCTCGGCCCTTTTTGGCTGTCTGGCTGCAGGATATCCGCGATTTGGTAGATGCAGGATATCCGCGATTTGGTAGATGCCACCCAGGGACAAGCTGCCACCCGTGCCAACTCGGGCTGCTTTGAGAGTGCCCATGGAGCTCTGCAAACTGAGACCATGAACGTGTGTTGGCGAATTTTGTTTCCCTGGGCAGAAGCCTTTGTCTGTTCCAGGTAGGCCCACGGCCTTTCGGGGCCAGCTTCCTTTTGGATTTCCACAAATATCAAGATGCCGCCCAGGGACAAGCTGCCACCTGTGCTAACTCAGTCTGCTTTGAGAGTGCCCATGGAACTCTGCAAACTGAGACCAGGAACGTGGCGTGGTGGGGTTTCTTTCCCCGGGCAGAAGCCTTTGTCAGTACCAGGTAGGCCCTTGGCCCTTTGGGGCGGCTGCTCGCTGGATTTCCGCGAATATCAAGATGCCGCCGTGGGACAAACTGCCGCCTGTGCCAACTCGGGCTGCTTTGAGTGTGCCCATGGAGTTCTGCAAACTGAGACCAGGCACGTGGTGTGGTGAGCTTAGTTTTCCTGGGCAGAAGCATTTGTCAGTACCAGGTAGGCCCTCGCCCTTCGGGGCCAGCTGCTTGCTGGGTTTTCGCGAATCTGAAGATGCTGCCCAGGGACAAGCTGCCACCTGTGGCAACTCGGGCTGCTTTGAGAGTGCCAATGGAGCGCTGCAAACTGAGACCAGGAACGTGCGTTGGCGAATTTTGTTTTTCAGGGACAGAAGCCATTGTCAGTACCAGGTAGGACGTCTGCCCTTCGTTGCTGTGTGACAGGGGGATTTCCGCGTATCTAAAGATGCCGCCTAGGGACAAGCTGCCACCCGTGCCAACTCGGGCTGCTTTGAGAGTGCCCATGGAGCTCTGAAAACTGAGACTATTAATGTGGGTTGGTGGGTTTTATTTCCCCGGCAGAAGCATTGGTCAGTACCAGGTAGGCCCTTGGCACTAATGGGCCGGCTTGCCTGCTGGATTTCCGCCAATATCAAGATGCCGCCCAGGGACAAGCTGCCACCTGTGGCAACTCGGTCTGCTTTGAGAGTGCCCATGGAGCTCTGCAAACTCAGAACAGGAAAATGTGTTGTAGAATTTTGTTTCCCTGGGCAGAAGCCTTTGTCATTACCATGTAGTCGCACGGCCCTTCGAAGCCAGCTTCCTTCTGGATTTCCGGGAATCTGAAGATGCCGCCCATGGACAAGCTGCCACCCGTGCCTACTCAGGCAGCTTTGAGAGTGCCCATGGAGCTCTGCAAACTGAGACCTGTACGTGGGGTGCTGAGGTTTGTTTTCCCGGGCAGAAGCCTTTGTCAGTACCAGGTAGGCCCTCGGCTCTTCGTGGCCTGCTGCCTGCTGGATTTCCGCGAATCTGAAGATGCCGCCAGGGACAGGCTGCCACCTGTGCCAACTCGGGCTGCTTTGAGAGTGCCCATGGAGCTCTGCAAACTGAGACCAGGACCGTGGGGTGCTGAGTTTTCTTTCCCCGGGCAGAAGCGTTTGTCAGTATCAGGTAGGCCCTCAGTCCTTAGGGGCCGGTTGCCTGCTGGATTTCCGCCAATATCAAGATGCCGCCCAGGGACAAGCTGCCACCTGTGCCAACTCAGGCTGCTTTGAGAGTGCCCATGGAGCTCTGCAAACTGAGACCAGGAACGTGGCGTGGGGGGTTTTCTTTCCCCGGGCAGAAGCCTTTGTCTGTACCAGGTAGGCCCTTGGCCCTTTGGGGCGGCTGCTCGCTGGATTTCCGCGAATATCAAGATGCCGCCGTGGGACAAACTGCCGCCTGTGCCAACTCGGGCTGCTTTGAGTGTGCCCATGGAGTTCTGCAAACTGAGATCAGGCATGTGGTGTGGTGAGCTTAGTTTTCCTGGGTAGAAGCCTTTGTCAGTACCAGGTAGGCCCTCGCCCTTCGGGGCCAGCTGCCTGCTGGTTTTTCACGAATCTGAAGATGCTGCCCAGGGACAAGCTGCCACCTGTGCCAACTCGGGCTGCTTTGAGAGTGCCAATGGAGCTCTGCAAACTGAGACCAGGAACGTGCGTTGGCGAATTTTGTTTTTCAGGGACAGAAGCCATTGTCAGTACCAGGTAGGACGTCTGCCCTTCGTTACCGGGTGGCAGCGGGATTTCCGCGTATCTAAAGATGCCGCCTAGGGACAAGCTGCCACCCGTGCCAACTCGGGCTGCTTTGAGAGTGCCCATGGAGCTCTGAAAACTGAGACCATTAACGTGGGTTGGTGTGTTTTGTTTCCCCGGGCAGAAGTATTTTTCAGTACCAGGTATGCCCTTGACACTTATGGGCCGGTTGCCTGCTGGATTTCCGCCAATATCAAGATGCCGCCCACGGACAAGCTGCCACCTGTGCCAACTCGGGCTGCTTTGAGAGTGCCCATAGACCTCTGCAAACTGAGACCTAGAACGTGGGAATTTAGGTTTTTTTCCGAGCCAGAAGCCTTTGTCAGAACCAGGTAGGCCCTCGCCCTTTTCGGCCGGCTGCCTGCTGGATTTCCGGGAATCTGAAGATGCCGCCCAGGGGCAAGCTGCCACCTGTGCCACCTCGGGCTGCTTTGAGAGTGCCCATGGAGCTCTGCAAACTGAGACCCGGAACGTGGGGTGGTGGGTTTTTTTTCCCCGGGCAGAAGCCTTTGTCAGTACCAGGTAGGCGCACGGCCCTTCGAAGCCAGCTTCCTTCTGGATTTCCGGGAATCTGAAGATGCCGCCCATGTACAAGCTGCCACCCGTGCCTACTCAGGCAGCTTTGAGAGTGCCCATGGAGCTCTGCAAACTGAGACCAGGACCGTGGGGTGCTGAGTTTTCTTTCCCCGGGCAGAAGCCTTTTTCAGTACCAGGTAGGCGCACGGCCCTTCGAAGCCAGCTTCCTTCTGGATTTCCGGGAATCTGAAGATGCCGCCCATGTACAAGCTGCCACCCGTGCCTACTCAGGCAGCTTTGAGAGTGCCCATGGAGCTCTGCAAACTGAGACCAGGACCGTGGGGTGCTGAGTTTTCTTTCCCCGGGCAGAAGCATTTGTCAGTACCAGGTAGGCCCTTGTTCTTCAGGGGCAGGCAGCCTTTTGGATTTCCACGAATATCAAGATGCAGCCCAGGGACAAGCTGCCACCTGTGCCAACTCAGGCTGCTTTGAGTGTGCCCATAGAGCTCTGCAAACTGAGACCAAGAACGTGGGATGTGAGGTTTTTCTCCGAGGCAGAAGCCTTTGTCAGTACCAGGTAGGCCCTCGCCCTTTTCGGCCGGCTGCCTGCTGGATTTCCGCCAATATCAAGATGCTGCCCAGGGACAAGCTGCCACCTGTGGCAACTCGGGCTGCTTTGAGAGTGCCCATGGAGCTCTGCAAACTGAGACCAGGAAAATGTGTTGTAGAATTTTGTTTCCCTGGGCAGAAGCCTTTGTCAGTACCAGGTAGGCGCACGGCCCTTCGAAGCCAGCTTCCTTCTGGATTTCCGGGAATCTGAAGATGCCGCCCATGGACAAGCTGCCACCCGTGCCTACTCAGGCAGCTTTGAGAGTGCCCATGGAGCTCTGCAAACTGAGACCTGTACGTGGGGTGCTGAGGTTTGTTTTCCCGGGCAGAAGCCTTTGTCAGTACCAGGTAGGCCCTCGGCTCTTCGTGGCCTGCTGCCTGCTGGATTTCCGCGAATCTGAAGATGCCGCCAGGGACAGGCTGCCACCTGTGCCAACTCGGGCTGCTTTGAGAGTGCCCATGGAGCTCTGCAAACTGAGACCAAGAACGTGGGAAGTGAGGTTTTTTTCCGAGGCAGAAGCCTTTGTCAGTACCAGGTAGGCCCTCGCCCTTTCGGGCCGGCTGCCTGCTGGATTTCCGCGAATCTGAAGATGCCGCCCAGGGGCAAGCTGCCACCTGTGCCAACTCGGGCTGCATTGAGAGTGCCCATGGAGCTCTGCAAACTGAGACCAGGACCGGGCGGTGCTGAGTTTTCTTTCCCCGGGCAGAAGCCTTTGTCAGTACCAGGTAGGCCCTCGCCCTTCGGGGCCGGCTTCCTGCTGGTTTTCCGCGAATCTGAAGATGCCGCCCCGGGACAAGCTTCCACCTGTGCCAACTCGGGCTGCTTTGAGAGTGCCCATGGAGCTCTGCAAACTGAGACCAGGAATGTGGGGTGGTGAGTTTGGTTTTTCTGGGGCAGAAGCCTTTGTCAGTAGCAGGGAGACCCTTGGAATTTAGGGGCCGGCTGCCTGCTGGATTTCCGCGAATCTGAAGATGCCGCCCAGGGACAAGCTGCCACCTGTGCCTACTCGGGCTGCTTACAGAGTGCCCATGGAACTCTGCAAACTGAGACCAGGAACGTGGCGTGGTGGGTTTTCTTTCCCCGGGCAGAAGCCTTTGTCAGTACCAGGTAGGCCCTTGGCCCTTTGGGGCGGCTGCTCGCTGGATTTCCGCGAATATCAAGATGCTGCCGTGGGACAAACTGCCGCCTGTGCCAACTCGGGCTGCTTTGAGTGTGCCCATGGAGTTCTGCAAACTGAGACCAGGCACGTGGTGTGGTTAGCTTAGTTTCCCCGGGCGGAAGCATTTGTCAGTACCAGGTAGGCCCTCGCCCTTCGGGGCCGTCTGCCTGCTGTGTTTTCGCGAATCTGAAGATGCTGCCCAGGGACAAGCAGTGACCTGTGCCAACTCTGGCTGCTTTGAGAGTGCCCACGGAGCTCTGCAAACTGAGACTAATAGCGTGGGTTGGTGAGTTCTGTTTTCCCGGGCAGAAGCCTTTGTCAGTACCAGGTAGGCCCTCGGCTCTTCGTGGCCTGCTGCCTGCTGGATTTCCGCGAATCTGAAGATGCCGCCCAGGGACAAGCTGCCACCTGTGCCAACTCGGGCTGCTTTGAGAGTGCCCATGGAGCTCTGCAAACTGAGACCAGGACCGGGGGGTGCTGAGTTTTCTTTCCCCGGGCAGAAGCCTTTGTCTGTACCAGGTAGGCCCTCGCCCTTCGGGGCGGGCTGCCTGCTGGGTTTCCGCGAATCTGAAGATGCAGCCCAGGGACAAGCTGCCACCTGTGCCAACTCGGGCCGCTTTGAGAGTGCCCATGGAGCTCTGCAAACTGAGACCAGGAATGTGGGGTGGTGAGTTTGGTTTTTCTGGGGCAGAAGCCTTTGTCAGTACCAGGTAGGCCCTCGGCTCTTCGTGGCCTGCTGCCTGCTGGATTTCCGCGAATCTGAAGATGCTGCCCAGGGACAGGCTGCCACCTGTGCCAACTCGGGCTGCTTTGAGAGTGCCCATGGAGCTCTGCAAACTGAGACCAAGAACGTGGGAAGTGAGGTTTTTTTCCGAGGCAGAAGCCTTTGTCAGTACCAGGTAGGCCCTCGCCCTTTTGGGCCGGCTGCCTGCTGGATTTCCGCGAATCTGAAGATGCCGCCCAGGGGCAAGCTGCCACCTGTGCCAACTCGGGCTGCATTGAGAGTGCCCATGGAGCTCTGCAAACTGAGACCAGGACCGTGGGGTGCTGAGTTTTCTTTCCCCGGGCAGAAGCGTTTGTCAGTATCAGGTAGGCCCTCAGTCCTTAGGGGCCGGTTGCCTGCTGGATTTCCGCCAATATCAAGATGCCACCCAGGGACAAGCTGCCACCTGTGCCAACTCAGGCTGCTTTGAGAGTGCCCATGGAGCTCTGCAAACTGAGACCAGGAACGTGGCGTGGGGGGTTTTCTTTCCCCGGGCAGAAGCCTTTGTCTGTACCAGGTAGGCCCTTGGCCCTTTGGGGCGGCTGCTCGCTGGATTTCCGCGAATATCAAGATGCCGCCGTGGGACAAACTGCCGCCTGTGCCAATTCGGGCTGCTTTGAGTGTGCCCATGGAGTTCTGCAAACTGAGATCAGGCACGTGGTGTGGTGAGCTTAGTTTTCCTGGGTAGAAGCCTTTGTCAGTACCAGGTAGGCCCTCGCCCTTCGGGGCCAGCTGCCTGCTGGTTTTTCACGAATCTGAAGATGCTGCCCAGGGACAAGCTGCCACCTGTGCCAACTCGGGCTGCTTTGAGAGTGCCAATGGAGCTCTGCAAACTGAGACCAGGAACGTGCGTTGGCGAATTTTGTTTTTCAGGGACAGAAGCCATTGTCAGTACCAGGTAGGACGTCTGCCCTTCGTTACCGGGTGGCAGCGGGATTTCCGCGTATCTAAAGATGCCGCCTAGGGACAAGCTGCCACCCGTGCCAACTCGGGCTGCTTTGAGAGTGCCCATGGAGCTCTGAAAACTGAGACCATTAACGTGGGTTGGTGTGTTTTGTTTCCCCGGGCAGAAGTATTTTTCAGTACCAGGTATGCCCTTGACACTTATGGGCCGGTTGCCTGCTGGATTTCCGCCAATATCAAGATGCCGCCCAGGGACAAGCTGCCACCTGTGCCAACTCGGGCTGCTTTGAGAGTGCCCATAGACCTCTGCAAACTGAGACCTAGAACGTGGGAATTTAGGTTTTTTTCCGAGCCAAAAGCCTTTGTCAGAACCAGGTAGGCCCTCGCCCTTTTCGGCCGGCTGCCTGCTGGATTTCCGGGAATCTGAAGATGCCGCCCAGGGGCAAGCTGCCACCTGTGCCACCTCGGGCTGCTTTGAGAGTGCCCATGGAGCTCTGCAAACTGAGACCCGGAACGTGGGGTGGTGGGTTTTTTTTCCCCGGGCAGAAGCCTTTGTCAGTACCAGGTAGGCGCACGGCCCTTCGAAGCCAGCTTCCTTCTGGATTTCCGGGAATCTGAAGATGCCGCCCATGTACAAGCTGCACCCGTGCCTACTCAGGCAGCTTTGAGAGTGCCCATGGAGCTCTGCAAACTGAGACCAGGACCGTGGGGTGCTGAGTTTTCTTTCCCCGGGCAGAAGCATTTGTCAGTACCAGGTAGGCCCTTGTTCTTCAGGGGCAGGCAGCCTTTTGGATTTCCACGAATATCAAGATGCAGCCCAGGGACAAGCTGCCACCTGTGCCAACTCAGGCTGCTTTGAGTGTGCCCATAGAGCTCTGCAAACTGAGACCAAGAACGTGGGATGTGAGGTTTTTCTCCGAGGCAGAAGCCTTTGTCAGTACCAGGTAGGCCCTCGCCCTTTTCGGCCGGCTGCCTGCTGGATTTCCGCCAATATCAAGATGCTGCCCAGGGACAAGCTGCCACCTGTGGCAACTCGGGCTGCTTTGAGAGTGCCCATGGAGCTCTGCAAACTGAGACCAGGAAAATGTGTTGTAGAATTTTGTTTCCCTGGGCAGAAGCCTTTGTCAGTACCAGGTAGGCGCACGGCCCTTCGAAGCCAGCTTCCTTCTGGATTTCCGGGAATCTGAAGATGCCGCCCATGGACAAGCTGCCACCCGTGCCTACTCAGGCAGCTTTGAGAGTGCCCATGGAGCTCTGCAAACTGAGACCTGTACGTGGGGTGCTGAGGTTTGTTTTCCCGGGCAGAAGCCTTTGTCAGTACCAGGTAGGCCCTCGGCTCTTCGTGGCCTGCTGCCTGCTGGATTTCCGCGAATCTGAAGATGCCGCCAGGGACAGGCTGCCACCTGTGCCAACTCGGGCTGCTTTGAGAGTGCCCATGGAGCTCTGCAAACTGAGACCAAGAACGTGGGAAGTGAGGTTTTTTTCCGAGGCAGAAGCCTTTGTCAGTACCAGGTAGGCCCTCGCCCTTTCGGGCCGGCTGCCTGCTGGATTTCCGCGAATCTGAAGATGCCGCCCAGGGGCAAGCTGCCACCTGTGCCAACTCGGGCTGCATTGAGAGTGCCCATGGAGCTCTGCAAACTGAGACCAGGACCGGGCGGTGCTGAGTTTTCTTTCCCCGGGCAGAAGCCTTTGTCAGTACCAGGTAGGCCCTCGCCCTTCGGGGCCGGCTTCCTGCTGGTTTTCCGCGAATCTGAAGATGCCGCCCCGGGACAAGCTTCCACCTGTGCCAACTCGGGCTGCTTTGAGAGTGCCCATGGAGCTCTGCAAACTGAGACCAGGAATGTGGGGTGGTGAGTTTGGTTTTTCTGGGGCAGAAGCCTTTGTCAGTAGCAGGGAGACCCTTGGAATTTAGGGGCCGGCTGCCTGCTGGATTTCCGCGAATCTGAAGATGCCGCCCAGGGACAAGCTGCCACCTGTGCCTACTCGGGCTGCTTACAGAGTGCCCATGGAACTCTGCAAACTGAGACCAGGAACGTGGCGTGGTGGGTTTTCTTTCCCCGGGCAGAAGCCTTTGTCAGTACCAGGTAGGCCCTTGGCCCTTTGGGGCGGCTGCTCGCTGGATTTCCGCGAATATCAAGATGCTGCCGTGGGACAAACTGCCGCCTGTGCCAACTCGGGCTGCTTTGAGTGTGCCCATGGAGTTCTGCAAACTGAGACCAGGCACGTGGTGTGGTTAGCTTAGTTTCCCCGGGCGGAAGCATTTGTCAGTACCAGGTAGGCCCTCGCCCTTCGGGGCCGTCTGCCTGCTGTGTTTTCGCGAATCTGAAGATGCTGCCCAGGGACAAGCAGTGACCTGTGCCAACTCTGGCTGCTTTGAGAGTGCCCATGGAGCTCTGCAAACTGAGACCAGGACCGTGGGGTGCTGAGTTTTCTTTCCCCGGGCAGAAGCATTTGTCAGTACCAGGTAGGCCCTTGTTCTTCAGGGGCAGGCAGCCTTTTGGATTTCCACGAATATCAAGATGCAGCCCAGGGACAAGCTGCCACCTGTGCCAACTCAGGCTGCTTTGAATGTGCCCATGGAGCTCTGCAAACTGGGACCAGGAACGTGGGATATGAGGTTTTTTTTCCGAGGCATAAGCCTTTGTCAGTACCGGGTAGGCCCTCGCCCTTCGGGGCCGGCTGCCTGCTGGCTTTCCGCCAATACCAAGATGCCGCCCAGGGACAAGCTGCCACCTGTGCCAACTCGGGCTGCTTTGAGAGTGCCCATGGAGCTCTGCAAACTGAGACCAGGAACGTGGGTTGGTGAGTTCTGTTTTGCCGGGCAGAAGCCTTTGTCAGTACCAGGTAGGCCCTCGGCCCTTTTTGGCTGTCTGGCTGCAGGATATCCGCGATTTGGTAGATGCCACCCAGGGACAAGCTGCCACCTGTGCCAACTTAGATTCTTTGACAGTGCCTATGGAGCTCTGGAAACTGAGACCAGGACCGTGGGGTGGTGGTTTTTTTTTTCCCGGACAGAAGCCTTTGTCAGTATCAGGTAGGCCCTCAGTCCTTAGGGGCCGGCTGCCTGCTGGATTTCCGCCAATATCAAGATGCCGCCCAGGGACAAGCTGCCACCTGTGCCAACTCAGGCTGCTTTGAGAGTGCCCATGGAGCTCTGCAAACTGAGACCATGAACATGTGTTGGCGAATTTTGTTTCCCTGAGCAGAAGCATTTGTCTGTTCCAGGTAGGCCCACGGCCCTTCGGGGCCAGCTTCCTTTTGGATTTCCGCCAATATCAAGATGCCGCCCAGGGACAAGCTGCCACCTGTGCCACCTCGGGCTGCTTTGAGAGTGCCCATGGAGCTCTTCAAACTGAGACCATGAACGTGTGTTGGCGAATTTTGTTTCCCCGGGTAGAAGCCTTTGTCTGTTCCAGGTAGGCCCACGGCCTTTCGGGGCCAGCTTCCTTTTGGATTTCCACAAATATCAAGATGCCGCCCAGGGACAAGCTGCCACCTGTGCTAACTCAGTCTGCTTTGAGAGTGCCCATGGAACTCTGCAAACTGAGACCAGGAACGTGGCGTGGTGGGGTTTCTTTCCCCGGGCAGAAGCCTTTGTCAGTACCAGGTAGGCCCTTGGCCCTTTGGGGCGGCTGCTCGCTGGATTTCCGCGAATATCAAGATGCCGCCGTGGGACAAACTGCCGCCTGTGCCAACTCGGGCTGCTTTGAGTGTGCCCATGGAGCTCTGCAAACTGAGACCAGGCACGTGGTGTGGTGAGCTTAGTTTTCCTGGGCAGAAGCATTTGTCAGTACCAGGTAGGCCCTCGCCCTTCGGGGCCAGCTGCTTGCTGTGTTTTCGCGAATATGAAGATGCTGCCCAGGGACAAGCTGCCACCTGTGCCAACTCGGGCTGCTTTGAGAGTGCCAATGGAGCGCTGCAAACTGAGACCAGGAACGTGCGTTGACGAATTTTGTTTTTCAGGGACAGAAGCCATTGTCAGTACCAGGTAGGACGTCTGCCCTTCGTTGCCGGGCGGCAGCGGGATTTCCGCGTATCTAAAGATGCCGCCTAGGGACAAGCTGCCACCCGTGCCAACTCGGGCTGCTTTGAGAGTGCCCATGGAGCTCTGAAAACTGAGACTATTAATGTGGGTTGGTGGGTTTTATTGCCCCGGGCAGAAGCATTGGTCAGTACCAGGTAGGCCCTTGGCACTTATGGGCCGGTTGCCTGATGGATTTCCGCCAATATCAAGATGCCGCCCAGGGACAAGCTGCCACCTGTGGCAACTTGGGCTGCTTTGAGAGTGCCCATGGAGCTCTGCAAACTGAGACCAGGAAAATGTGTTGTAGAATTTTGTTTCCCTGGGCAGAAGCCTTTGTCAGTACCAGGTAGGCGCACGGCCCTTCGAAGCCAGCTTCCTTCTGGATTTCCGGGAATCTGAAGATGCCGCCCATGGACAAGCTGCCACCCGTGCCTACTCAGGCAGCTTTGAGAGTGCCCATGGAGCTCTGCAAACTGAGACCTGTACGTGGGGTGCTGAGGTTTGTTTTCCCGGGCAGAAGCATTTGTCAGTACCAGGTAGGCCCTCGGCTCTTCGTGACCTGCTGCCTGCTGGATTTCCGCGAATCTGAAGATGCCGCCAGGGACAGGCTGCCACCTGTGCCAACTCGGGCTGCTTTGAGAGTGCCCATGGAGCTCTGCAAACTGAGACCAAGAACGTGGGAAGTGAGGTTTTTTTCCGAGGCAGAAGCCTTTGTCAGTACCAGGTAGGCCCTCGCCCTTTCGGGCCGGCTGCCTGCTGGATTTCCGCGAATCTGAAGATGCCGCCCAGGGGCAAGCTGCCACCTGTGCTAACTCGGGCTGCATTGAGAGTGCCCATGGAGCTCTGAAAACTGAGACCAGGACCGTGGGGTTCTGAGTTTTCTTTCCCCGGGCAGAAGCCTTTGTCAGTACTAGGTAGGCCCTCGCCCTTTTGGGCCGGCTTCCTGCTGGTTTTCCGCGAATCTGAAGATGCCGCCCAGGGACAAGCTTCCACCTGTGCCAACTCGGGCTGCTTTGAGTGTGCCCATGGAGCTCTGCAAACTGAGACCAGGAATGTGGGGTGGTGAGTTTGGTTTTTCTGGGGCAGAAGCCTTTGTCAGTAGCAGGGAGACCCTTGGAATTTAGGGTCCGGCTGCCTGCTTGATTTCCGCCAATCTGAAGATGCCGCCGTGGGACAAACTGCCGCCTGTGCCAACTCGGGCTGCTTTGAGTGTGCACATGGACCTCTGCAAACTGAGGCCATTAACGTGGGTTGGTGGGTTTTATTTCCCCGGGCAGAAGCATTTGTCAGTACCAGGTAGGCCCTTGGCACTTATGGGCCGGTTGCCTGCTGGATTTCCGCCCATATCAAGATGCTGCCCAGGGACAAGCTGCCACCTGTGCCAACTCGGGCTGCTTTGAGAGTGCCCATGGAGCTCTGCAAACTGAGACCAGGAATATGTGTTGGTGAATTTTGTTTCCCTGGGCAGAAGCCTTTGTCAGTACCAGGTAGGCGCATGGCCCTTCGAAGCCAGCTGCCTGCTGGATTTCCGGGAATCTGAAGATGCTGCCCAGGGACAGGCTGCCACCCGTGCCTACTCAGGCAGCTTTGAGAGTGCCCATGGAGCTCTGCAAACTGAGACCTGTACGTGGGGTGCTGAGGTTTGTTTCCCCGGGCAGAAGCCTTTGTCAGTACCAGGTAGGCCCTCGGCTCTTCGTGGCCTGCTGCCTGCTGGATTTCCGCGAATCTGAAGATGCCGCCCAGGGGCAAGCTGCCACCTGTGCCAACTCGGGCTGCTTTGAGAGTGCCCATGGAGGTCTGCAAACTGAGACCAGGACCGTGGGGTGCTGAGTTTTCTTTCCCCGGGCAGAAGCCTTTGTCTGTACCAGGTAGGCCCTCGCCCTTCGGGGCCGGCTGCCTGCTGGGTTTCCGCGAATCTGAAGATGACGCCCAGGGACAAGCTTCCACCTGTGCCAACTCGGGCTGCTTTGAGAGTGCCCATGGAGCTCTGCAAACTGAGACCAGGAATGTGGGGTGGTGAGTTTGGTTTTTCTGGGGCAGAAGCCTTTGTCAGTAGCAGGGAGGCCCTTGGAATTTAGGGGCCGGCTGCCTTCTGGATTTCCGCCAATCTGAAGATGCCGCCCAGGGACAAGCTGCCACCTGTGCCTACTCGGGCTGCTTACAGAGTGCCCATGGAACTCTGCAAACTGAGACCAGGAACGTGGCGTGGTGGGTTTTCTTTCCCCGGGCAGAAGCCTTTGTCAGTACCAGGTAGGCCCTTGGCCCTTTGGGGCGGCTGCTCGCTGGATTTCCGCGAATATCAAGATGCCGCCGTGGGACAAACTGCCGCCTGTGCCAACTCGGGCTGCTTTGAGAGTGCCCATGGAGTTCTGCAAACTGAGACCAGGCACGTGGCGTGGTTAGCTTAGTTTCCCCGGGCGGAAGCATTTGTCAGTACCAGGTAGGCCCTCGTCCTTCGGGGCCGTCTGCCTGCTGTGTTTTCGCGAATCTGAAGATGCTGCCCAGGGACAAGCAGTGACCTGTGCCAACTCGGGCAGCTTTGAGAGTGCCCACGGAGCTCTGCAAACTGAGACTAAGAGCGTGGGTTGGTGAGTTCTGTTTTCCCGGGCAGAAGCCTTTGTCAGTATCAGGTAGGCCCTCGGCTCTTCGTGGCCTGCTGCCTGCTGGATTTCCGCGAATCTGAAGATGCCGCCCAGGGGCAAGCTGCCACCTGTGCCAACTCGGGCTGCTTTGAGAGTGCCCATGGAGCTCTGCAAACTGAGACCAGGACCGGGCGGTGCTGAGTTTTCTTTCCCCGGGCAGAAGCCTTTGTCTGTACCAGGTAGGCCCTCGCCCTTCGGGGCGGGCTGCCTGCTGGGTTTCCGCAAATCTGAAGATGCCGCCCAGGGACAAACTTCCACCTGTGCCAACTCGGGCTGCTTTGAGAGTGCCCATGGAGCTCTGTAACTGAGACCAGGAATGTGGGGTGGTGAGTTTGGTTTTTCTGGGGCAGAAGCCTTTGTCAGTAGCAGGGAGGCCCTTGGAATTTAGGGGCCGGCTGCCTGCTGGATTTCCGCCAATCTGAAGATGCCGCCCAGGGACAAGCTGCCACCTGTGCCTACTCGGGCTGCTTACAGAGTGCCCATGGAACTCTGAAAACTGAGACCAGGAACGTGGCGTGGTGGGTTTTCTTTCCCCGGGCAGAAGCCTTTGTCAGTACCAGGTAGGCCCTTGGCCCTTTGGGGCGGCTGCTCGCTGGATTTCCGCGAATATCAAGATGCCGCCGTGGGACAAACTGCCGCCTGTGCCAACTCGGGCTGCTTTGAGTGTGCCCATGGAATTCTGCAAACTGAGACCAGGCACGTGGTGTGGTTTGCTTAGTTTCCCCGGGCGGAAGCATTTGTCAGTACCAGGTAGGCCCTCGCCCTTCGGGGCCGTCTGCCTGCTGTGTTTTCGCGAATCTGAAGATGCTGCCCAGGGACAAGCAGTGACCTGTGCCAACTCGGGCTGCTTTGAGAGTGCCCACGGAGCTCTGCAAACTGAGACTAAGAGTGTGGGTTGGTGGTTTTTTTTTTCCCGGGCAGAAGCCTTTGTCAGTATCAGGTAGGCCCTCAGTCCTTAGGGGCCGGCTGCCTGCTGGATTTCCGCCAATATCAAGATGCCGCCCAGGGACAAGCTGCCACCTGTGCAAACTCAGGCTGCTTTGAGTGTGCCCATGGAGTTCTGCAAACTGAGACCAGGTACGTGGTGTGGTGAGCTTAGTTTACCTGGGCAGAAGCCTTTGTCAGTACCAGGTAGGCCCTCGCCCTTCGGGGCCAGCTGCCTGCTGGTTTTTCGCGAATCTGAAGATGCTGCCCAGGGACAAGCTGCCACCTGTGCCAACTCGGGCTGCTTTGAGAGTGCCAATGGAGCTCTGCAAACTGAGACCAGGAACGTGCGTTGGCGAATTTTGTTTTTCAGGGACAGAAGCCATTGTCAGTACCAGTTAGGACGTCTGCCCTTCGTTGCCGGGTGGCAGCGGGATTTCCGCGTATCTAAAGATGCCGCCTAGGGACAAGCTGCCACCCGTGCCAACTCGGGCTGCTTTGAGAGTGCCCATGGAGCTCTGAAAACTGAGACCATTAACGTGGGTTGGTGTGTTTTGTTTCCCCGCGCAGAAGTATTTTTCAGTACCAGGTATGCCCTTGGCACTTATGGGCCGGTTGCCTGCTGGATTTCCGCCAATATCAAGATGCCGCCCAGGGACAAGCTGCCACCTGTGGCAACTCGGTCTGCTTTGAGTGTGCCCATGGAGCTCTGCAAACTGAGACCATGAACGTGTGTTGGCGAATTTTGTTTCCCTGGGCAGAAGCCTTTGTCTGTTCCAGGTAGGCCCACGGCCTTTCGGGGCAAGCTTCATTTTGGATTTCCACAAATATCAAGATGCCGCCCAGGGACAAGCTGCCACCTTTGCTAACTCGGTCTGCTTTGAGAGTGCCCATGGAACTCTGCAAACTGAGACCAGGAACGTGGCGTGGTGGGTTTTCTTTCCCCGGGCAGAAGCCTTTGTCAGTACCAGGTAGGCCCTTGGCCCTTTGGGGTGGCTGCTCGCTGGATTTCCGCGAACATCAAGATGCCGCCGTGGGACAAACTGCCGCCTGTGCCAACTCGGGCTGCTTTGAGTGTGCCCATGGAGTTCTGCAAACTGAGACCAGGCACGTGGTGTGGTGAGCTTAGTTTTCCTGGGCAGAAGCATTTGTCTGTACCAGGTAGGCCCTCGCCCTTCGGGGCCAGCTGCCTGCTGGGTTTTCGCGAATCTGAAGATGCTGCCCAGGGACAAGCTGCCACCTGTGCCAACTCGGGCTGCTTTGAGAGTGCCAATGGAGCGCTGCAAACTGAGACCAGGAACGTGCGTTGGCGAATTTTGTTTTTCAGGGACAGAAGCCATTGTCAGTACCAGGTAGGACGTCTGCCCTTCGTTGCCGGGTGGCAGCGGGATTTCCGCGTATCGAAAGATGCCGCCTAGGGACAAGCTGCCACCCGTGCCAACTCGGGCTGCTTTGAGAGTGCCCATGGAGCTCTGAAAACTGAGACCATTAATGTGGGTTGGTGGGTTTTATTTCCCCGGGCAGAAGCATTTGTCAGTACCAGGTAGGCCCTTGGCACTAATGGGCCGGTTGCCTGCTGGATTTCCGCCAATATCAAGATGCCGCCCAGGGACAAGCTGCCACCTGTGGCAACTCGGGCTGCTTTGAGAGTGCCCATGGAGCTCTGCAAACTGAGACCAGGAATGTGGGGTGGTGAGTTTGGTTTTTCTGGGGCAGAAGCCTTTGTCAGTTGCAGGGAGACCCTTGGAATTTAGGGGCCGGCTGCCTGCTGGATTTCCGCCAATCTGAAGATGCCGCCGTGGGACAAACTGCCGCCTGTGCCAACTCGGGCTGCTTTGAGTGTGCACATGGACCTCTGCAAACTGAGGCCATTAACGTGGGTTGGTGGGTTTTATTTCCCCGGGCAGAAGCATTTGTCAGTACCAGTTAGGCCCTTGGCACTTATGTGCCGGTTGCCTGCTGGATTTCCGCCAATATCAAGATGCTGCCCAGGGACAAGCTGCCACCTGTGCCAACTCGGGCTGCTTTGAGAGTGCCCATGGAGCTCTGCAAACTGAGACCAGGAATATGTGTTGGTGAATTTTGTTTCCCTGGGCAGAAGCCTTTGTCAGTACCAGGTAGGCGCACGGCCCTTCGAAGCCAGCTGCCTGCTGGATTTCCGCGAATCTGAAGATGCCGCCCAGGGACAGGCTGCCACCCGTGCCTACTCAGGCAGCTTTGAGAGTGCCCATGGAGCTCTGCAAACTGAGACCTGTACGTGGGGTGCTGAGGTTTGTTTTCCCGGGCAGAAGCCTTTGTCAGTACCAGGTTTACCCTCGGCTCTTCGTGGCCTGCTGCCTGCTGGATTTCCGCGAATCTGAAGATGCCGCCCAGGGGCAAGCTGCCACCTGTGGCAACTCGGGCTGCTTTGAGAGTGCCCATGGAGCTCTGCAAACTGAGACCAGGACCGTGGGGTGCTGAGTTTTCTTTCCCCGGGCAGAAGCCTTTGTCTGTGCCAGGTAGGCCCTCGCCCTTCGGGGCCGGCTGCCTGCTGGGTTTCCGCGAATCTGAAGATGACGCCCAGGGACAAGCTGCCACCTGTGCCAACTCAGGCTGCTTTGAGAGTGCCCATGGAGCTCTGCAAACTGAGACCCGGAATGTGGGGTGGTGAGTTTGGTTTTTCTGGGGCAGAAGCCTTTGTCAGTAGCAGGGAGGCCCTTGGAATTTAGGGGCCGGCTGCCTGCTGGATTTCCGCCAATCTGAAGATGCCGCCCAGGGACAAGCTGCCACCTGTGCCAACTCAGGCTGCTTTGAGAGTGCCAATGGAGCTCTGCAAACTGAGACCAGGAACGTGCGTTGGCGAATTTTGTTTTTCAGGGACAGAAGCCATTGTCAGTACCAGGTAGGACGTCTGCCCTTCGTTGCCGGGTGGCAGCGGGATTTCCGCGTATCTAAAGATGCCGCCTAGGGACAAGCTGCCACCCGTGCCAACTCGGGCTGCTTTGAGAGTGCCCATGGAGCTCTGAAAACTGAGACCATTAACGTGGGTTGGTGTGTTTTGTTTCCCCGGGCAGAAGTATTTTTCAGTACCAGGTATGCCCGTGGCACTTATGGGCCGGTTGCCTGCTGGATTTCCGCCAATATCAAGATGCCGCCCAGGGACAAGCTGCCACCTGTGCCAACTCGGGCTGCTTTGAGAGTGCCCATAGACCTCTGCAAACTGAGACCTAGAACGTGGGAATTTAGGTTTTTTTCCGAGGCAGAAGCCTTTGTCAGTACCAGGTAGGCCCTCGCCCTTATCGGCCGGCTGCCTGCTGGATTTCCGCGAATCTGAAGATGCCGCCCAGGGGCAAGCTGCCACCTGTGCCACCTCGGGCTGCTTTGAGAGTGCCCATGGAGCTCTGCAAACTGAGACCCGGAACGTGGGGTGGTGAATTTTGTTCCCCTGGGCAGAAGCCGTTGTCTGTTCCCGGGAGGCCCACGGCCCTTAGGGGCCGTCTGCCTGCTGGATTTCCGCCAATATCAAGATGCCGCCCAGGGACAAGCTGCCACCCGTGCCAACTCGCGCTGCTTTGAGAGTGCCCATGGAGCTCTGAAAACTGAGACATTAACGTGGGTTGGTGGGTTTTATTTCCCCGGGCAGACGCATTTGTCATTACCAGGTAGGCCCTTGGCACTTATGGGCCGGTTGCGTGCTGGATTTCCACCAATATCAAGATACGGCCCAGGGACAAGCTGCCACCTGTGCCAACTCAGGCTGCTTTGAGAGTGCCCATGGAGCTCTGCAAACTGGGACCAGGAACGTGGGATGTGAGGTTTTTTTTCCGAGGCAGAAGCCTTTGTCAGTACCAGGTAGGCCCTCGCCCTTCGGGGCCGGCTGCCTGCTGGATTTCCGCCAATATCAAGATGCCGCCCAGGGACAAGCTGCCACCTGTGCCAACTCGGGCTGCTTTGAGAGTGCCCATGGAGCTCTGCAAACTGAGACCAGGAACGTGGGTTGGTGAGTTCTGTTTTCCCGGGCAGAAGCCTTTGTCAGTACCAGGTAGGCCCTCGGCCCTTTTTGGCTGTCTGGCTGCAGGATATCCGCGAATTTGAAGATGCCACCCAGGGACAAGCTGCCACCTGTGCCAACTCAGGCTGCTTTGAGAGTACCCATAGAGCTCTGCAAACTGAGACCCGGAACGTGGGGTGGTGGGTTTTTTTTTCCTGGGCAGAAGCCTTTGTCAGTATCAGGTAGGCCCTCAGTTCTTAGGGGCCGTCTGCCTGCTGGATTTCCGCCAATATCAAGATGCCGCCCAGGGACAAGCTGCCACCTGTGCAAACTCAGGCTGCTTTGAGAGTGCCCATGGAGCTCTGCAAACTGAAATCATGAACGTGTGTTGGCGTATTTTGTTTCCCTGGGCAGAAGACTTTGTCTGTTCCAGGTAGGCCCACGGCCCTTTGGGGCAGCTTCCTTTTGGATTTCCACAAATATCAAGATGCCACCCAGGGACAAGCTGCCACCTGTGCTGACTCGGTCTGCTTTGAGAGTGCCCATGGAACTCTGAAAACTGAGACCAGGAACGTGGCGTGGTGGGTTTTCTTTCCCCGGGCAGAAGCCTTTGTCAATACCAGGTAGGCCCTTGGCCCTTTGGGGCGGCTGCTCGCTGGATTTCCGCGAATATCAAGATGCCGCCGTGGGACAAACTGCCGCCTGTGCCAACTCGGGCTGCTTTGAGTGTGCCCATGGAGTTCTGCAAACTGAGACCAGGCACGTGGTGTGGTTTGCTTAGTTTCCCCGGGCGGAAGCATTTGTCAGTACCAGGTAGGCCCTCGCCCTTCGGGGCCGTCTGCCTGCTGTGTTTTCGCGAATCTGAAGATGCTGCCCAGGGACAAGCAGTGACCTGTGCCAACTCGGGCTGCTTTGAGAGTGCCCACGGAGCTCTGCAAACTGAGACCAAGAGCGTGGGTTGGTGAGTTCTGTTTTCCCGGGCAGAAGCCTTTGTCAGTACCAGGTAGGCCCTCGGCCCTTTTTGGCTGTCTGGCTGCAGGATATCCGCGAATTTGAAGATGCCACCCAGGGACAAGCTGCCACCTCTGCAAACTCAGGCTGCTTTGAGAGTGCCCATGGAGCTCTGCAAACTGAGCCCAGGAACGTGGCGTGGGGGGTTTTCTTTCCCCGGGCAGAAGCCTTTGTCAGTACCAGGTAGGCCCTCGGCCCTTTGGGGCGGCTGCTCGCTGGATTTCCGCGAATATCAAGATGCCGCCGTGGGACAAACTGCCGCCTGTGCCAATTCGGGCTGCTTTGAGTGTGCCCATGGAGTTCTGCAAACTGAGACCAGGCACGTGGTGTGGTGAGCTTAGTTTTCCTGGGCAGAAGCATTTGTCAGTACCAGGTAGGCCCTCGCCCTTCGGGGCCAGCTGCCTGCTGGTTTTTCGCGAATCTGAAGATGCTGCCCAGGGACAAGCTGCCACCTGTGCCAACTCGGGCTGCTTTGAGTGTGCCAATGGAGCTCTGCAAACTGAGACCAGGAACGTGTGTTGGCGAATTTTGTTTTTCAGGGACAGAAGCCATTGTCAGTACCAGGTAGGACGTCTGCCCTTCGTTGCCGGGTGGCAGCGGGATTTCCGCGTATCTAAAGATGCCGCCTAGGGACAAGCTGCCACCCGTGCCAACTCGGGCTGCTTTGAGAGTGCCCATGGAGCTCTGAAAACTGAGACCATTAACGTGGGTTGGTGTGTTTTGTTTCCCCGGGCAGAAGTATTTTTCAGTACCAGGTATGCCCGTGGCACTTATGGGCCGGTTGCCTGCTGGATTTCCGCCAATATCAAGATGCCGCCCAGGGACAAGCTGCCACCTGTGCCAACTCGGGCTGCTTTGAGAGTGCCCATAGACCTCTGCAAACTGAGACCTAGAACGTGGGAATTTAGGTTTTTTTCCGAGGCAGAAGCCTTTGTCAGTACCAGGTAGGCCCTCGCCCTTATCGGCCGGCTGCCTGCTGGATTTCCGCGAATCTGAAGATGCCGCCCAGGGGCAAGCTGCCACCTGTGCCACCTCGGGCTGCTTTGAGAGTGCCCATGGAGCTCTGCAAACTGAGACCCGGAACGTGGGGTGGTGGGTTTTTTTTTCCCGGGCAGAAGCCTTTGTCTGTACCAGGTAGGCTCTCAGTCCTTAAAGGCCGTCTGCCTGCTGGATTTCCGCCAATATCAAGATGCTGCCCAGGGACAAGCTGCCACCTGTGCCAACTCACGCTGATTTTAGAGTGCCCATGGAGCTCTGCAAACTGAGAACAGGAACGTGGGTTGGTGAATTTTGTTCCCCTGGGCAGAAGCCGTTGTCTGTTCCCGGGAGGCCCACGGCCCTTAGGGGCCGTCTGCCTGCTGGATTTCCGCCAATATCAAGATGCCGCCCAGGGACAAGCTGCCACCCGTGCCAACTCGCGCTGCTTTGAGAGTGCCCATGGAGCTCTGAAAACTGAGACCATTAACGTGGGTTGGTGGGTTTTATTTCCCCGGGCAGACGCATTTGTCATTACCAGGTAGGCCCTTGGCACTTATGGGCCGGTTGCGTGCTGGATTTCCACCAATATCAAGATACGGCCCAGGGACAAGCTGCCACCTGTGCCAACTCAGGCTGCTTTGAGAGTGCCCATGGAGCTCTGCAAACTGGGACCAGGAACGTGGGATGTGAGGTTTTTTTTCCGAGGCAGAAGCCTTTGTCAGTACCAGGTAGGCCCTCGCCCTTCGGGGCCGGCTGCCTGCTGGATTTCCGCCAATATCAAGATGCCGCCCAGGGACAAGCTTCCACCTGTGCCAACTCGGGCTGCTTTGAGAGTGCCCATGGAGCTCTGCAAACTGAGACCAGGAACGTGTGTAGTGAGTTCTGTTTTCCCGGGCAGAAGCCTTTGTCAGTACCAGGTAGGCCCTCGGCCCTTTTTGGCTGTCTGGCTGCAGGATATCCGCGAATTTGAAGATGCCACCCAGGGACAAGCTGCCACCTGTGCCAACTCAGGCTGCTTTGAGAGTACCCATAGAGCTCTGCAAACTGAGACCCGGAACGTGGGGTGGTGGGTTTTTTTTTCCTGGGCAGAAGCCTTTGTCAGTATCAGGTAGGCCCTCAGTTCTTAGGGGCCGTCTGCGGCTGGATTTCCGCCAATATCAAGATGCCGCCCAGGGACAAGCTGCCACCTGTGCCAACTCAGGCTGCTTTGAGAGTGCCCATGGAGCTCTGCAAACTGAGATCATGAACGTGTGTTGGCGTATTTTGTTTCCCTGGGCAGAAGACTTTGTCTGTTCCAGGTAGGCCCACGGCTCTTTGGGGCAGCTTACTTTTGGATTTCCACAAATATCAAGATGCCACCCAGGGACAAGCTGCCACCTGTGCTGACTCGGTCTGCTTTGAGAGTGCCCATGGAACTCTGAAAACTGAGACCAGGAACGTGGCGTGGTGGGTTTTCTTTCCCCGGGCAGAAGCCTTTGTCAGTACCAGGTAGGCCCTTGGCCCTTTGGGGCGGCTGCTCGCTGGATTTCCGCGAATATCAAGATGCCGCCGTGGGACAAACTGCCGCCTGTGCCAACTCGGGCTGCTTTGAGTGTGCCCATGGAGTTCTGCAAACTGAGACCAGGCACGTGGTGTGGTTTGCTTAGTTTCCCCGGGCGGAAGCATTTGTCAGTACCAGGTAGGCCCTCGCCCTTCTGGGCCGTCTGCCTGCTGTGTTTTCGCGAATCTGAAGATGCTGCCCAGGGACAAGCTGCCACCTGTGCCAACTCGGGCTGCTTTGAGAGTGCCCACGGAGCTCTGCAAACTGAGACCAGGAACGTGCGTTGGCGAATTTTGTTTTTCAGGGACAGAAGCCATTGTCAGTACCAGGTAGGACGTCTGCCCTTCGTTGCCGGGTGGCAGCGGGATTTCCGCGTATCTAAAGATGCCGCCTAGGGACAAGCTGCCACCCGTGCCAACTCGGGCTGCTTTGAGAGTGCCCATGGAGCTCTGAAAACTGAGACCATTAACGTGGGTTGGTGTGTTTTGTTTCCCCGGGCAGAAGTATTTTTCAGTACCAGGGATGCCCTTGGCACTTTTGGGCCGGTTGCTCGCTGGATTTCCGCCAATATCAAGATGCCGCCCAGGGACAAGCTGCCACCTGTGCCAACTCGGGCTGCTTTGAGAGTGCCCATAGACCTCTGCAAACTGAGACCTAGAACGTGGGAATTTAGGTTTTTTTCCGAGGCAGAAGCCTTTGTCAGTACCAGGTAGGCCCTCGCCCTTTTCGGCCGGCTGCCTGCTGGATTTCCGCGAATCTGAAGATGCCCCCCAAGGGCAAGCTGCCACCTGTGCCACCTCGGGCTGCTTTGAGAGTGCCCATGGAGCTCTGCAAACTGAGACCCGGAACGTGGGGTGGTGGGTTTTTTTTTCCCGGGCAGAAGCCTTTGTCTGTACCAGGTAGGCTCTCAGTCCTTAAAGGCCGTCTGCCTGCTGGATTTCCGCCAATATCAAGATGCCGCCCAGGGACAAGCTGCCACCTGTGGCAACTCGGGCTGATTTTAGAGTGCCCATGGAGCTCTGCAAACTGAGAACAGGAACGTGGGTTGGCGAATTTTGTTCCCCTGGGCAGAAGCCGTTGTCTGTTCCCGGGAGGCCCACGGCCCGTAGGGGCCGTCTGCCTGCTGGATTTCCGCCAATATCAAGATGCCGCCCAGGGACAAGCTGCCACCCGTGCCAACTCGCGCTGCTTTGAGAGTGCCCATGGAGCTCTGAAAACTGAGACCATTAATGTGGGTTGGTGGGTTTTATTTCCCCGGGCAGACGCATTTGTCAGTACCAGGTAGGCCCTTGGCACTTATGGGCCGGTTGCGTGCTGGATTTCCGCCAATATCGAGATACCGCCCAGGGATAAGCTGCCACCTGTGCCAACTCGGGCTGCTTTGAGAGTGCCCATGGAGCTCTGCAAACTGAGACCAGGAACGTGGGTTGGTGAGTTCTGTTTTCCCGGGCAGAAGCCTTTGTCAGTACCAGGTAGGCCCTCGGCCCTTTTTGGCTGTCTGGCTGCAGGATATCCGCGAATTTGAAGATGCCACCCAGGGACAAGCTTCCACCTGTGCCAACTAAGGCTGCTTTGAGAGTACCCATAGAGCTCTGCAAACTGAGACCCGGAACGTGGGATGTGAGGTTTTTTTTCCGAGGCAGAAGCCTTTGTCAGTATCAGGTAGGCCCTCAGTTCTTAGGGGCCGTCTGCCTGCTGGATTTCCGCCAATATCAAGATGCCGCCCAGGGACAAGCTGCCACCTGTGCCAACTCAGGCTGCTTTGAGAGTGCCCAGGGAGCTCTGCAAACTGAGACCATGAGCGTGTGTTGGCGTATTTTGTTTCCCTGGGCAGAAGACTTTGTCTGTTCCAGGTAGTCCCACGGCCCTTCGAAGCCAGCTTCCTTCTGGATTTCCGGGAATCTGAAGATGCCCCCATGGACAAGCTGCCACCCGCGCCTACTCAGGCAGCTTTGAGAGTGCCCATGGAGCTCTGCAAACTGAGACCAGGAATGTGGGGTTCTGAGGTTTGTTTTCCCGGGTAGAAGGCTTTGTCAGTACCAGGAAGGCCCTCGGCTCTTCGTGGCCGGCTGCCTGCTGGATTTCCGCGAATCTGAAGATGCCGCCCAGGGGCAAGCTGCCACCTGTGCCAACTCGGGCTGCTTTGAGAGTGCCCATGGAGCTCTGCAAACTGAGACCAGGACCGTGGGGTGCTGAGTTTTCTTTCCCCGGGCAGAAGCATTTGTCAGTACCAGGTAGGCCCTTGTTCTTCAGGAGCAGGCAGCCTTTTGGATTTCCACGAATATCAAGATGCAGCCCAGGGACAAGCTGCC
Organism: Motacilla alba alba; assembly: GCF_015832195.1. Classification (NCBI taxonomy): domain Eukaryota; kingdom Metazoa; phylum Chordata; class Aves; order Passeriformes; family Motacillidae; genus Motacilla; species Motacilla alba. The sequence continues at coordinate 26,015 of NW_024037303.1, read as the reverse complement.
ACCTGTGCCAACTCAGGCTGCTTTGAGTGTGCCCATGGAGCTCTGCAAACTGGGACCAGGAACGTGGGATGTGAGGTTTTTTTTCCGAGGCATAAGCATTTGTCAGTACCAGGTAGGCCCTCGCCCTTCGGGGCCGGCTGCCTGCTGGCTTTCCGCCAATATCAAGATGCTGCCCAGGGACAAGCTTCCACCTGTGCCAACTCGGGCTGCTTTGAGAGTGCCCATGGAGCTCTGCAAACTGAGACCAGGAACGTGGGTTGGTGAGTTCTGTTTTGCCGGGCAGAAGCCTTTGTCAGTACCAGGTAGGCCCTCGGCCCTTTTTGGCTGTCTGGCTGCAGGATATCTGCGAATTTCAAGATGCCACCCAGGGACAAGCTGCCACCTGTGCCAACTTAGATTCTTTGACAGTGCCCATGGAGCTCTGGAAACTGAGACCAGGACCGTGGGGTGGTGGGTTTTTTTTTCCCGGGCAGAAGCCTTTGTCAGTACCAGGTAGGCCCTCAGTCCTTAGGGGCCGGCTGCCTGCTGGATTTCCGCCAATATCAAGATGCCGCCCAGGGACAAGCTGCCACCTGTGCCAACTCAGGCTGCTTTGAGTGTGCCCATGGAGCTCTGCAAACTGAGATCATGAACATGTGTTGGCGAATTTTGTTTCACTGAGCAGAAGCCTTTGTCTGTTCCAGGTAGGCCCACGGCCCTTCGGGGCCAGCTTCCTTTTGGATTTCCGCGAATATCAAGATGCCGCCGTGGGACAAACTGCCGCCTGTGCCAACTCAGGCTGCTTTGAGAGTGCCCATGGAGCTCTGCAAACTGGGACCAGGAACATGGGTTGGTGTGTTCTGTTTTCCCGGGCAGAAGCCTTTGTCAGTACCAGGTAGGCCCTCGCCCTTCGGGGCCGGCTGCCTGCTGGATTTCCGCCAATATCAAGATGCCGCCCAGGGACAAGCTGCCACCTGTGCCAACTCGGGCTGCTTTGAGAGTGCCCATGGAGCTCTGCAAACTGAGACCAAGAACGTGGGAAGTGAGGTTTTTTTCCGAGGAAGAAGCCTTTGTCAGTACCAGGTAGGCCCTCGCCCTTTCGGGAAGGCTGCCTGCTGGATTTCCGCCAATACCAAGATGCCGCCCAGGGGCAAGCTGCCACCTGTGCCAACTCGGGCTGCATTGAGAGTGCCCATGGAGCTCTGCAAACTGAGACCAGGACCGTGGGGTGCTGAGTTTTCTTTCCCCGGGCAGAAGCCTTTGTCAGTACCAGGTAGGCCTTCGCCCTTCGGGGCCGGCTGCCTGCTGGTTTTCGGCGAATCTGAAGATGCCGCCCAGGGACAAGCTTCCACCTGTGCCAACTCGGGCTGCTTTGAGTGTGCCCATGGAGCTCTGCAAACTGAGACCAGGAATGTGGGGTGGTGAGTTTGGTTTTTCTGGGGCAGAAGCCTTTGTCAGTAGCAGGAAAACCCTTGGAATTTAGGGGCCGGCTGCCTGCTGGATTTCCGCCAATCTGAAGATGCCGCCGTGGGACAAACTGCCGCCTGTGCCAACTCGGGCTGCTTTGAGTGTGCACATGGACCTCTGCAAACTGAGGCCATTAACGTGGGTTGGTGGGTTTTATTTCCCCGGGCAGAAGCATATGTCAGTACCAGGTAGGCCCTTGGCACTTATGGGCCGGTTGCCTGCTGGATTTCCGCGAATATCAAGATGCTGCCCAGGGACAAGCTGCCACCCGTGCCTACTCAGGCAGCTTTGAGAGTGCCCATGGAGCTCTGCAAACTGAGACCTGTACGTGGGGTGCTGAGGTTTGTTTTCCCGGGCAGAAGCCTTTGTCAGTACCAGGTAGGCCCTCGGCTCTTCGTGGCCTGCTGCCTGCTGGATTTCCGCGAATCTGAAGATGCCGCCCAGGGGCAAGCTGCCACCTGTGCCAACTCGGGCTGCTTTGAGAGTGCCCATGGAGCTCTTCAAACTGAGACCAGGACCGTGGGGTGCTGAGTTTTCTTTCCCCGGGCAGAAGCCTTTGTCTGTACCAGGTAGGCCCTCGCCCTTCGGGGCCGGCTGCCTGCTGGGTTTCCGCGAATCTGAAGATGACGCCCAGGGACAAACTTCCACCTGTGCCACCTCGGGCTGCTTTGAGAGTGCCCATGGAGATCTGCAAACTGAGACCAGGAATGTGGGGTGGTGAGTTTGGTTTTTCTGGGGCAGAAGCCTTTGTCAGTAGCAGGGAGGCCCTTGGAATTTAGGGGCCGGCTGCCTGCTGGATTTCCGCGAATCTGAAGATGCCGCCCAGGGACAAGCTGCCACCTGTGCCTACTCGGGCTGCTTACAGAGTGCCCATGGAACTCTGAAAACTGAGACCAGGAATGTGGCGTGGTGGGGTTTCTTTCCCCGGGCAGAAGTCTTTGTCAGTACCAGGTAGGCCATTGGCCCTTTGGGGCGGCTGCTCGCTGGATTTCCGCGAATATCAAGATGCCGCCGTGGGACAAACTGCCGCCTGTGCCAACTCGGGCTGCTTTGAGTGTGCCCATGGAGTTCTGCAAACTGAGACCAGGCACGTGGTGTGGTTAGCATAGTTTCCCCGGGCAGAAGCATTTGTCAGTACCAGGTAGGCCCTCGCCCTTCGGGGCCGTCTGCCTGCTGTGTTTTCGCGAATCTGAAGATGCTGCCCAGGGACAAGCAGTGACCTGTGCCAACTCGGGCTGCTTTGAGAGTGCCCACGGAGCTCTGCAATCTGAGACTAAGAGCGTGGGTTGGTGAGTTCTGTTTTCCCGGGCAGAAGCCTTTGTCAGTACCAGGTAGGCCCTCGGCCCTTTTTGACTGTCTGGCTGCAGGATATCCGCCAATTTGAAGATGCCACCCAGGGACAAGCTGCCACCTGTGCCAACTCAGGCTGCTTTGAGAGTGCCCATGGAGCTCTGCAAACTGAGACCAGGACCGTGGGGTGGTGGTTTTTTTTTTCCCGGGCAGAAGCCTTTGTCAGTATCAGGTAGGCCCTCAGTCCTTAGGGGCCGGCTGCCTGCTGGATTTCCGCCAATATCAAGATGCCGCCCAGGGACAAGCTGCCACCTGTGCAAACTCAGGCTGCTTTGAGTGTGCCCATGGAGTTCTGCAAACTGAGACCAGGTACGTGGTGTGGTGAGCTTAGTTTACCTGGGCAGAAGCCTTTGTCAGTACCAGGTAGGCCCTCGCTCTTCGGGGCCAGCTGCCTGCTGGTTTTTCGCGAATCTGAAGATGCTGCCCAGGGACAAGCTGCCACCTGTGCCAACTCGGGCTGCTTTGAGAGTGCCAATGGAGCTCTGCAAACTGAGACCAGGAACGTGCGTTGGCGAATTTTGTTTTTCAGGGACAGAAGCCATTGTCAGTACCAGGTAGGACGTCTGCCCTTCGTTGCCGGGCGGCAGCGGGATTTCCGCGTATCTAAAGATGCCGCCTAGGGACAAGCTGCCACCCGTGCCAACTCAGGCTGCTTTGAGAGTGCCCATGGAGCTCTGAAAACTGAGACCATTAACGTGGGTTGGTGTGTTTTGTTTCCCCGGGCAGAAGTATTTTTCAGTACCAGGCATGCCCTTGGCACTTATGGGCCGGTTGCCTGCTGGATTTCCGCCAATATCAAGATGCCGCCCAGGGACAAGCTGCCACCTGTGCCAACTCGGGCTGCTTTGAGAGTGCCCATGGAGCTCTGCAAACTGAGACCATGAACGTGTGTTGGCGAATTTTGTTTCCCTGGGCAGAAGCCTTTGTCTGTTCCAGGTAGGCCCACGGCCTTTCGGGGCCAGCTTCCTTTTGGATTTCCACAAATATCAAGATGCCGCCCAGTGACAAGCTGCCACCTGTGCTAACTCAGTCTGCTTTGAGAGTGCCCATGGAACTCTGCAAACTGAGACCAGGAACGTGGCGTGGTGGGGTTTCTTTCCCCGGGCAGAAGCCTTTGTCAGTACCAGGTAGGCCCTTGGCCCTTTGGGGCGGCTGCTCGCTGGATTTCCGCGAATATCAAGATGCCGCCGTGGGACAAACTGCCGCCTGTGCCAACTCGGGCTGCTTTGAGTGTGCCCATGGAGTTCTGCAAACTGAGACCAGGCACGTGGTGTGGTGAGCTTAGTTTTCCGGGGCAGAAGCATTTGTCTGTACCAGGTAGGCCCTCGGCCTTCGGGGCCAGCTGCCTGCTGGGTTTTCGCGAATCTGAAGATGCTGCCCAGGGACAAGCTGCCACCTGTGGCAACTCGGGCTGCTTTGAGAGTGCCAATGGAGCACTGCAAACTGAGACCAGGAACGTGCGTTGGCGAATTTTGTTTTTCAGGGACAGAAGCCTTTGTCAGTAGCAGGGAGACCCTTGGAATTTAGGGGCCGGCTGCCTGCTGGATTTCCGCCAATCTGAAGATGCCGCCGTGCGACAAACTGCCGCCTGTGCCAACTCGGGCTGCTTTGAGTGTGCACATGGACCTCTGCAAACTGAGGCCATTAACGTGGGTTGGTGGGTTTTATTTCCCCGGGCAGAAGCATTTGTCAGTACCAGGTAGGCCATTGGCACTTATGGGCCGGTTGCCTGCTGGATTTCCGCCAATATCAAGATGCTGCCCAGGGACAAGCTGCCACCTGTGCCAACTCGGGCTGCTTTGAGAGTGCCCATGGAGCTCTGCAAACTGAGACCAGGAATATGTGTTGGTGAATTTTGTTTCCCTGGGCAGAAGCCTTTGTCAGTACCAGGTAGGCGCACGGCCCTTCGAAGCCAGCTTCCTTCTGGATTTCCGGGAATCTGAAGATGCCGCCCAGGGACAGGCTGCCACCCGTGCCTACTCAGGCAGCTTTGAGAGTGCCATTGGAGCTCTGCAAACTGAGACCTGTACGTGGGGTGCTGAGGTTTGTTTTCCCGGGCAGAAGCCTTTGTCAGTACCAGGTAGGCCCTCGGCTCTTCGTGGCCTGCTGCCTGCTGGATTTCCGGGAATCTGAAGATGCCGCCCAGGGGCAAGCTGCCACCTGTGCCAACTCGGGCTGCTTTGAGAGTGCCCATGGAGCTCTGCAAACTGAGACCAGGACCGGGGGGTGCTGAGTTTTCTTTCCCCGGGCAGAAGCCTTTGTCTGTACTAGGTAGGCCCTCGCCCTTCGGGGCCGGCTGCCTGCTGGGTTTCCGCGAATCTGAAGATGACGCCCAGGGACAAGCTTCCACCTGTGCCAACTCAGGCTGCTTTGAGAGTGCCCATGGAGCTCTGCAAACTGAGACCAGGAATGTGGGGTGGTGAGTTTGGTTTTTCTGGGGCAGAAGCCTTTGTCAGTAGCAGGGAGGCCCTTGGAATTTAGGGGCCGGCTGCCTGCTGGATTTCCGCCAATCTGAAGATACCGCCCAGGGACAAGCTGCCACTGTGCCTACTCGGGCTGCTTACAGAGTGCCCATGGAACTCTGAAAACTGAGACCAGGAACGTGGCGTGGTGGGTTTTCTTTCCCCGGGCAGAAGCCTTTGTCAGTACCAGGTAGGCCCTTGGCCCTTTGGGGCGGCTGCTCGCTGGATTTCCGCGAATATCAAGATGCCGCCGTGGGACAAACTGCCGCCTGTGCCAACTCGGGCTGCTTTGAGTGTGCCCATGGAGTTCTGCAAACTGAGACCAGGCACGTGGTGTGGTTTGCTTAGTTTCCCCGGGCGGAAGCATTTGTCAGTACCAGGTAGGCCCTCGCCCTTCGGGGCCGTCTGCCTGCTGTGTTTTCGCGAATCTGAAGATGCTGCCCAGGGACAAGCAGTGACCTGTGCCAACTCGGGCTGCTTTGAGAGTGCCCACGGAGCTCTGCAAACTGAGACCAAGAGCGTGGGTTGGTGAGTTCTGTTTTCCCGGGCAGAAGCCTTTGTCAGTACCAGGTAGGCCCTCGGCCCTTTTTGGCTGTCTGGCTGCAGGATATCCGCGAATTTGAAGATGCCACCCAGGGACAAGCTGCCACCTGTTCCAACTCAGGCTGCTTTGAGAGTGCCCATGGAGCTCTGCAAACTGAGACCAGGAATATGGGGTGGTGGTTTTTTTTTTCCCGGGCAGAAGCCTTTGTCAGTATCAGGTAGGCCCTCAGTCCTTAGGGGCCGGCTGCCTGCTGGATTTCCGCCAATATCAAGATGCCGCCCAGGGACAAGCTGCCACCTGTGCAAACTCAGGCTGCTTTGAGAGTGCCCATGGAGCTCTGCAAACTGAGACCAGGAACGTGGCGTGGGGGGTTTTCTTTCCCCGGGCAGAAGCCATTGTCAGTACCAGGTAGGCCCTTGGCCCTTTGGGGCGGCTGCTCGCTGGATTTCCGCGAATATCAAGATGCCGCCGTGGGACAAACTGCCGCCTGTGCCAATTCGGGCTGCTTTGAGTGTGCCCATGCAGTTCTGCAAACTGAGACCAGGCACGTGGTGTGGTGAGGTTAGTTTACCTGGGCAGAAGCCTTTGTCTGTACCAGGTAGGCCCTCGCCCTTCGGGGCCAGCTGCCTGCTGGTTTTTCGCGAATCTGAAGATGCTGCCCAGGGACAAGCTGCCACATGTGCCAACTCGGGCTGCTTTGAGAGTGCCAATGGAGCTCTGCAAACTGAGACCAGGAACGTGCGTTGGCGAATTTTGTTTTTCAGGGACAGAAGCCATTGTCAGTACCAGTTAGGACGTCTGCCCTTCGTTGCCGGGTGGCAGCGGGATTTCCGCGTATCTAAAGATGCCGCCTAGGGACAAGCTGCCACCCGTGCCAACTAGGGCTGCTTTGAGAGTGCCCATGGAGCTCTGAAAACTGAGACCATTAACGTGGGTTGGTGTGTTTTTTTTCCCCGGGCAGAAGTATTTTTCAGTACCAGGTATGCCCTTGGCACTTATGGGCCGGTTGCTCGCTGGATTTCCGCCAATATCAAGATGCCGCCGTGGGACAAGCTGCCACCTGTGCCAACTCGGGCTGCTTTGAGAGTGCCCATAGACCTCTGCAAACTGAGACCGAGAACGTGGGAATTTAGGTTTTTTTCCGAGGCAGAAGCCTTTGTCAGTACCAGGTAGGCCCTCGCCCTTTTCGGCCGGCTGCCTGCTGGATTTCCGCGAATCTGAAGATGCCCCCCAAGGGCAAGCTGCCACCTGTGCCACCTCGGGCTGCTTTGAGAGTGCCCATGGAGCTCTGCAAACTGAGACCCGGAACGTGGGGTGGTGGGTTTTTTTTTCCCGGGCAGAAGCCTTTGTCTGTACCAGGTAGGCTCTCAGTCCTTAAAGGCCGTCTGCCTGCTGGATTTCCGCCAATATCAAGATGCCGCCCAGGGACAAGCTGCCACCTGTGGCAACTCGGGCTGATTTTAGAGTGCCCATGGAGCTCTGCAAACTGAGAACAGGAACGTGGGTTGGCGAATTTTGTTCCCCTGGGCAGAAGCCTTTGTCTGTTCCCGGGAGGCCCACGGCCCGTAGGGGCCGTCTGCCTGCTGGATTTCCGCCAATATCAAGATGCCACCCAGGGACAAGCTGCCACCCGTGCCAACTCGCGCTGCTTTGAGAGTGCCCATGGAGCTCTGAAAACTGAGACCATTAATGTGGGTTGGTGGGTTTTATTTCCCCGGGCAGACGCATTTGTCTGTACCAGGTAGGCCCTTGGCACTTATGGGCCGGTTGCGTGCTGGATTTCCGCCAATATCAAGATGCCGCCCAGGGACAAGCTGCCACCTGTGCCAACTCGGGCTGCTTTGAGAGTGCCCATGGAGCTCTGCAAACTGAGACCAGGAACGTGGGATGTAAGGTTTTTTTCCGAGGCAGAAATCTTTGTCAGTACCAGGTAGGCCCTTGGCCCTTCGGGGCCGGCTGCCTGCTGGATTTCCGCCAATATCAAGATGCCGCCCAGGGACAAGCTGCCACCTGTGCCAACTCGGGCTGCTTTGAGAGTGCCCATGGAGCTCTGCAAACTGAGACCAGGAACGTGGGTTGGTGAGTTCTGTTTTCCCGGGCAGAAGCCTTTGTCAGTAGCAGGTAGGCCCTCGGCCCTTTTGGGCTGTCTGGATGGAGGATATCCGCGAATTTGAAGATGCCACCCAGGGACAAGCTGCCACCTGTGCCAACTCAGGCTGCTTTGAGAGTGCCCATAGAGCTCTGCAAACTGAGACCCGGAACGTGGTGTGGTGGGTTTTTTTTTCCTGGGCAGACGCCTTTGTCAGTATCAGGTAGGCCCTCAGTTCTTAGGGGCCGTCTGCCTGCTGGATTTCCGCCAATATCAAGATGCCGCCCAGGGACAAGCTGCCACCTGTTCCAACTCGGGCTGCTTTGAGAGTGCCCATGGAGCTCTGCAAACTGAGACCATGAACGTGTGTTGGCGAATTTTGTTTCCCTGGGCAGAAGACTTTGTCAGTTCCAGGTAGGCCCACGGCCCTTCGGGGCCAGCTTCCTTTTGGATTTCCACAAATATCAAGATGCCGCCCAGGGACAAGCTGCCACCTGTGCTAACTCGGTCTGCTTTGAGAGTGCCCATGGAACTCTGAAAACTGAGACCATTAACGTGGGTTGGTGGGTTTTCTTTCCCCGGGCAGAAGCCTTTGTCAGTACCAGGTAGGCCCTTGGCCCTTTGGGGCGGCTGCTCGCTGGATTTCCGCGAATATCAAGATGCCGCCGTGGGACAAACTGCCGCCTGTGCCAACTCGGGCTGCTTTGAGTGTGCCCATGGAGTTCTGCAAACTGAGACCAGGCACGTGGTGTGGTTAGCTTAGTTTCCCCGGGCGGAAGCATTTGTCAGTACCAGGTAGGCCCTCGCCCTTCGGGGCCGTCTGCCTGTTGGATTTCCGCGAATCTGAAGATGCCGCCCAGGGGCAAGCTGCCACCTGTGCCACCTCGGGCTGCTTTGAGAGTGCCCATGGAGCTCTGCAAACTGAGACCAAGAGCGTGGGTTGGTGGGTTTTTTTTTCCCGGGCAGAAGCCTTTGTCAGTACCAGGTAGGCCCTCGGCCCTTTTTGGCTGTCTGGCTGCAGGATATCCGCGAATTTGAAGATGCCACCCAGGGACAAGCTGCCACCTGTTCCAACTCAGGCTGCTTTGAGAGTGCCCATGGAGCTCTGCAAACTGAGACCAGGACCGAGGGGTGGTGGTTTTTTTTTTTCCCGGGCAGAAGCCTTTGTCAGTATCAGGTAGGCCCTCAGTCCTTAGGGGCCGGTTGCCTGCTGGATTTCCGCCAATATCAAGATGCCGCCCAGGGACAAGCTGCCACCTGTGCCAACTCAGGCTGCTTTGAGAGTGACCATGGAGCTCTGCGAACTGAGACCAGGAACGTGGCGTGGGGGGTTTTCTTTCCCCGGGCAGAAGCCTTTGTCAGTACCAGGTAGGCCCTTGGCCCTTTGGGGCGGCTGCTCGCTGGATTTCCGCGAATATCAAGATGCCGCCGTGGGACAAACTGCCGCCTGTTCCAATTCGGGCTGCTTTGAGTGTGCCCATGGAGTTCTGCAAACTGAGACCAGGACCGTGGTTTGGTGACCTTAGTTTACCTGGGCAGAAGCCTTTGTCAGTACCAGGTAGGCCCTCGCCCTTCGGGGCCAGCTGCCTGCTGGTTTTTCACGAATATCAAGATGCTGCCCAGGGACAAGCTGCCACATGTGCCAACTCGGGCTGCTTTGAGAGTGCCAATGGAGCTCTGCAAACTGAGACCAGGAACGTGCGTTGGCGAATTTTGTTTTTCAGGGACAGAAGCCATTGTCAGTACCAGGTAGGACGTCTGCCCTTCGTTGCCGGGTGGCAGCGGGATTTCCGCGTATCTAAAGATGCAGCCTAGGGACAAGCTGCCACCCGTGCCAACTCGGGCTGCTTTGAGAGTGCCCATGGAGCTCTGAAAACTGAGACCATTAATGTGGGTTGGTGTGTTTTGTTTCCCCGGGCAGAAGTATTTTTCAGTACCAGGTATGCCCTTGGCACTTATGGGCCGGTTGCCTGCTGGATTTCCGCCAATATCAAGATGCCGCCGTGGGACAAGCTGCCACCTGTGCCAACTCGGGCTGCTTTGAGAGTGCCCATAGACCTCTGCAAACTGAGACCTAGAACGTGGGAATTTGGTTTTTTTTCCGAGGCAGAAGCCTTTGTCAGTACCAGGTAGGCCCTCGCCCTTTTCGGTCGGCTGCCTGCTGGATTTCCGCGAATCTGAAGATGCCGCCCAGGGGCAAGCTGCCACCTGTGCCACCTCGGGCTGCTTTGAGAGTGCCCATGGAGCTCTGCAAACTGAGACCCGGAACGTGGGGTGGTGGGTTTTTTTTTCCCGGGCAGAAGCCTTTGTCTGTACCAGGTAGGCTCTCAGTCCTTAAAGGCCGTCTGCCTGCTGGATTTCCGCCAATATCAAGATGCTGCCCAGGGACAAGCTGCCACCTGTGGCAACTCGGGCTGATTTTAGAGTGCCCATGGAGCTCTGCAAACTGAGAACAGGAACGTGGGTTGGTGAATTTTGTTCCCCTGGGCAGAAGCCGTTGTCTGTTCCCGGGAGGCCCACGGCCCTTAGGGGCCGTCTGCCTGCTGGATTTCCGCCAATATCAAGATGCCGCCCAGGGACAAGCTGCCACCCGTGCCAACACGCGCTGCTTGAGACTGCCCATGGAGCTCTGAAAACTGAGACCATTAACGTGGGTTGGTGGGCTTTATTTCCCCGGGCAGACGCATTTGTCAGTACCAGGTAGGCCCTTGGCACTTATGGGCCGGTTGCGTGCTGGATTTCCGCCAATATCAAGATACGGCCCAGGGACAAGCTGCCACCTGTGCCAACTCGGGCTGCTTTGAGAGTGCCCATGGAGCTCTGCAAACTGGGACCAGGAACGTGGGATGTGAGGTTTTTTTTCCGAGGCAGAAGCCTTTGTCAGTACCAGGTAGGCCCTCGCCCTTCGGGGCCGGCTGACTGCTGGATTTCCGCCAATATCAAGATGCTGCCCAGGGACAAGCTGCCACCTGTGCCAACTCGGGCTGCTTTGAGAGTGCCCATGGAGCTCTGCAAACTGAGACCAGGAACGTGGGTTGGTGAGTTCTGTTTTCCCGGGCAGAAGCCTTTGTCAGTACCAGGTAGGCCCTCGGCCCTTTTTGGCTGTCTGGCTGCAGGATATCCGCGAATTTGAAGATGCCACCCAGGGACAAGCTTCCACCTGTGCCAACTCAGGCTGCTTTGAGAGTGCCCATAGAGCTCTGCAAACTGAGACCCGGAACGTGGGGTGGTGAGCTTTTTTTACCTGGGCAGAAGCCTTTGTCTGTACCAGGTAGGCCCTCGCCATTAGGGGCCAGCTGCCTGCTGGATTTTCGCGAATCTGAAGATGCTGCCCAGGGACAAGCTGCCACCTGTGCCAACTCGGGCTGCTTTGAGAGTGCCCATGGAGCTCTGCAAACTGAGACCATGAACGTGGCATGGGGGGTTTTGTTTCCCTGGGCAGAAGCCTTTGTCAGTACCAGGTAGGCCCTTGGCCCTTTGGGGCGGCTGCTCGCTGGATTTCCGCGAATATCAAGATGCTGCCCAGGGACAAACTGCCGCCTGTGCTAATTTGGGCTGCTTTGAGTGTGCCCATGGAGTTCTGCAAACTGAGACCATTAACGTGGTGTGGTGAGCTTAGTTTTCCTGGGCAGAAGCATTTGTCAGTACCAGGTAGGCCCTCGCCCTTCGGGGCGGCTGCTGCTGGGTTTTCGCGAATCTGAAGATGCTGCCGTGGGTCAAGCTGCCACCTGTGCCAACTCGGGCTGCTTTGAGTGTGCCAATGGAGCTCTGCAAACTGAGACCAGGAACGTGCGTTGACGAATTTTGTTTTTCAGGGACAGAAGCCATTGTCAGTACCAGGTAGGCCGTCTGCCCTTCGTTGCCGTCTGGCAGCGGGATTTCAGCGTATCTAATGATGCCGCCTAGGGACAAGCTGCCACCCGTGCCACCTCGGGCTGCTTTGAGAGTGTCCATGGAGCTCTGCAAACTGAGACCAAGAGCGTGGGTTGGTGGGTTTTTTTTTCCCGGGCAGAAGCCTTTGTCAGTACCAGGTAGGCCCTCGGCCCTTTTTGGCTGTCTGGCTGCAGGATATCCGCGAATTTGAAGATGCCACCCAGGGACAAGCTGCCACCTGTTCCAACTCAGGCTGCTTTGAGAGTGCCCATGGAGCTCTGCAAACTGAGACCAGGACCGTGGGGTGGTGGTTTTTTTTTTCCATGGCAGAAGCCTTTGTCAGTTTCAGGTAGGCCCTCAGTCCTTAGGGGCCGTCTGCCTGCTGGATTTCCGCCAATATCAAGATGCCGCCCAGGGACAAGCTGCCACCTGTGCAAACTCAGGCTGCTTTGAGAGTGCCCATGGAGCTCTGCAAACTGAGACCAGGAACGTGGCATGGGGGGTTTTCTTTCCCCGGGCAGAAGCCTTTGTCAGTACCAGGTAGGCCCTTGGCCCTTTGGGGCGGCTGCTCGCTGGATTTCCGCGAATATCAAGATGCCGCCGTGGGACAAACTGCCGCCTGTGCCAATTTGGGCTGCTTTGAGTGTGCCCATGGAGTTCTGCAAACTGAGACCAGGACCGTGGTGTGGTGAGCTTAGTTTTCCTGGGCAGAAGCATTTGTCAGTACCAGGTAGGCCCTCGCCCTTCGGGGCCAGCTGCCTGCTGGGTTTTCGCGAATCTGAAGATGCTGCCCAGGGACAAGCTGCCACATGTGCCAACTCGGGCTGCTTTGAGAGTGCCAATGGAGCTCTGCAAACTGAGACCAGGAACGTGCGTTGACGAATTTTGTTTTTCAGGGACAGAAGCCATTGTCAGTACCAGGTAGGACGTCTGCCCTTCGTTGCCGGGTGGCAGCGGGATTTCCGCGTATCTAAAGATGCCGCCTAGGGACAAGCTGCCACCCGTGCCAACTCGGGCTGCTTTGAGAGTGCCCATGGAGCTCTGAAAACTGAGACCATTAATGTGGGTTGGTGTGTTTTATTTCCCCGGGCAGAAGCATTTGTCAGTACCAGGTAGGCCCTTGGCACTTATGGGCCGGTTGCCTGCTGGATTTCCGCCAATATCAAGATGCCGGCCAGGGACAAGCTGCCGCCTGTGCCAATTCGGGCTGCTTTGAGTGTGCCCATGGAGTTCTGCAAACTGAGACCAGGCACGTGGTGTTTGAGCTTAGTTTTCCTGAGGCAGAAGCATTTGTCAGTACCAGGTAGGCCCTCGCCCTTTTCGGGGCGGCTCCCTGTTGGTTTTTCGCGAATCTGAAGATGCCACCCAGGGACAAGCTGCCACCTGTGCCAACTCGGGCTGCTTTGAGAGTGCCAATGGAGCTCTGCAAACTGAGACCAGGAACGTGCATTGGCGAATTTTTTTTTCAGGGACAGAAGCCATTGTCAGTACCAGGTAGGACGTCTCAGCCCTTCGTTGCCGGGTGGCAGCTGGATTTCCGCGTATCTAAAGATGCAGCCTAGGGACAAGCTGCCACCTGTGGCAACTCGGGCTGCTTTGAGAGTGCCCATGGAGCTCTGAAAACTGAGACCAGGAACGTGGGGTGCTGAGTTTTCTTTCCCCTGGGCAGAAGCATTTGTCAGTACCAGGTAGGCCCACGGCCTTCAGGGGCAGGCAGCCTGCTGGATTTCCACGAATATCAAGATGCAGCCCAGGGACAGACTGCCACCTGTGCCAACTCAGGCTGCTTTGAGTGTGCCAATGGAGCTCTGCAAACTGGGACCATTAAGGTGGGATTTGAGGTTTTTTTTCCCCGAGGCAGAAGCCTTGGTCAGTACCAGGTAGGCCCTCGCCCTTCGGGGCCGGCTGCCTGCTGGATTTCCACGAATATCAAGATGCGGCCCAGGGACAAGCTGCCACCTGTGCCAACTCGGGCTGCTTTGAGAGTGCCCATGGAGCTCTGCAAACTGAGACCAGGAACGTGGGTTGGTGAGTTCTGTTTTCCCGGGCAGAAGCGTTTGTCAGTAGCAGGTAGGCCCTCGCCCTTTTGGGCTGTCGGGATGCAGGATATCTGCGAATATGTAGATGCCACCCAGGGACAAGCTGCCACCTGTGCCAACTCAGGCTTCTTTGAGAGTGCCCATGGAGCTCTGCAAACTGAGACCATGACCGTGGGGTGGTGGTTTTTTTTTTCCCGGGGAGAAGCCTTTGTCAGTATCAGGTAGGCCCTCAGTCCTTAGGGGCCGTCTGGCTGCTGGATATCCGCCAATATCAAGATGCCGCCCAGGGACAAGCTGCCACCTGTGCCAACTCAGGCTGCTTTGAGAGTGCCCATGGAGCTCTGCAAACTGAGACCAGGAACGTGGGATGTAAGGTTTTTTTACCGAGGCAGAAGTCTTTGTCAGTACCAGGTAGGCCCTCGCCCTTCGGGGCCGGCTGCCTGCTGGATTTCCGCCAATATGAAGATGCTGCCCAGGGACAAGCTGCCACCTGTGCCAACTCGGGCTGCTTTGAGAGTGCCCATGGAGCTCTGCAAACTGAGACCAGGAACGTGGGTTGGGGAGTTCTGTTTTCCCGGGCAGAAGCCTTTGTCAGTAGCAGGTAGGCCCTCGGCCCTTTTGGGCTGTCTGGATGGAGGATATCCGCGAATATGAAGATGCCACCCAGGGACAAGCTGCCACCTGTGCCAACTCAGGCTGCTTTGAGAGTGCCCATAGAGCTCTGCAAACTGAGACCCGGAACGTGGTGTGGTGGGCTTTTTTTTCCTGGGCAGACGCATTTGTCAGTATCAGGTAGGCCCTCAGCCCTTAGGGGCCGTCTGCCTGCTGGATTTCCGCGAATATCAAGATGCTGCCCAGGGACAAGCTGCCACCTGTGCCAACTCGGGCTGCTTTGAGAGTGCCCATGGAGCTCTGCAAACTGAGACCAGGAACGTGCATTGGCGAATTTTGTTTTTCAGGGACAGAAGCCATTGTCAGTACCAGGTAGGACGTCTGCCCTTCGTTGCCGTGTGGCAGCGGGATTTCAGCGTATCTAAAGATGCAGCCTAGGGACAAGCTGCCACCCGTGCCAACTCGGGCTGCTTTGAGAGTGCCCATGGAGCTCTGCAAACTGAGACCAAGACCGTGGGGTGCTGAGTTTTCTTTCCCCGGGCAGAAGCATTTGTCAGTACCAGGTAGGCCCTCGGCCCTTTTTTCACGGGCAGGCAGCCTTTTGGATATCCACGAATATCAAGATGCAGCCCAGGGACAGACTGCCACCTGTGCCAACTCAGGCTGCTTTGAGTGTGCCAATGGAGCTCTGCAAACTGGGACCAGGAAGGTGGGATTTGAGTTGTTTTTTTTCCGAGGCAGAAGCCTTGGTCAGTACCAGGTAGGCCCTCAGTTCTTCGGGGCCGGCTGCCTGCTGGATTTCCACGAATATCAAGATGCCGCCCAGGGACAAGCTGCCACCTGTGCCAACTCAGGCTGCTTTGAGAGTGCCCATGGAGCTCTGCAAACTGAGACCAGGAACGTGGGTTGGTGAGTTCTGTTTTCCCGGGCAGAAGCCTTTGTCGTAGCAGGTAGGCCCTCGGCCCTTTTGGGCTGTCGGGATGCAGGATATCTGCGAATTTGTAGATGCCACCCAGGGACAAGCTGCCACCTGTGCCAACTCAGGCTTCTTTGAGAGTGCCCATGGAGCTCTGCAAACTGAGACCATGACCGTGGGGTGGTGGCTTTTTTTTTCCCGGGGAGGAGCCTTTGTCAGTATCAGGTAGGCCCTCAGTCCTTAGGGGCCGTCTGCCTGCTGGATTTCCGCCAATATCAAGATGCCGCCCAGGGACAAGCTGCCACCTGTGCCAACTCGGGCTGCTTTGAGAGTGCCCATGGAGCTCTGCAAACTGAGACCAGGAACGTGGGATGTAAGGTTTTTTTCAGAGGCAGAAGTCTTTGTCAGTACCAGGTAGGCCGTCGCCCTTCGGGGCCGGCTGCCTGCTGGATTTCCGCGTATCTAAGATGCCACCCAGGGACAAGCTGCCACCCGTGCCAACTCGCGCTGCTTTGAGAGTGCCCATGGAGCTCTGAAAACTGAGACCATTAATGTGGGTTGGTGGGTTTTATTTCCCCGGGCAGAAGCATTTGTCTGTACCAGGTAGGCCCTTGGCACTTATGGGCCGGTTGCGTGCTGGATTTCCGCCAATATCAAGATGCCGGCCAGGGACAAGCTGCCGCCTGTGCCAATTCGGGCTGCTTTGAGTGTGCCCATGGAGTTCTGCAAACTGAGACCAGGCACGTGGTGTGGTGAGCTTAGTTTTCCTGGGCAGAAGCATTTGTCAGTACCAGGTAGGCCCTCGCCCTTCGGGGCCAGCTCCCTGTTGGTTTTTCGCGAATCTGAAGATGCCACCCAGGGACAAGCTGCCACCTGTGCCAACTCGGGCTGCTTTGAGAGTGCCAATGGAGCTCTGCAAACTGAGACCAGGAACGTGCATTGGCGAATTTTGTTTTTCAGGGACAGAAGCCATTGTCAGTACCAGGTAGGACGTCTGCCCTTCGTTGCCGGGTGGCAGCGGGATTTCCGCGTATCTAAAGATGCAGCCTAGGGACAAGCTGCCACCCGTGCCAACTCGGGCTGCTTTGAGAGTGCCCATGGAGCTCTGAAAACTGAGACCAGGACCGTGGGGTGCTGAGTTTTCTTTCCCCGGGCAGAAGCATTTGTCAGTACCAGGTAGGCCCATTTTCTTCACGGGCAGGCAGCCTTTTGGATTTCCACGAATATCAAGATGCAGCCCAGGGACAGACTGCCACCTGTGCCAACTCAGGCTGCTTTGAGTGTGCCAATGGAGCTCTGCAAACTGGGACCAGGAAGGTGGGATTTGAGGTTTTTTTTCCGAGGCAGAAGCCTTGGTCAGTACCAGGTAGGCCCTCGCCCTTCGGGGCCGGCTGCCTGCTGGATTTCCACGAATATCAAGATGCCGCCCAGGGACAAGCTGCCACCTGTGCCAACTCGGGCTGCTTTGAGAGTGCCCATGGAGCTCTGCAAACTGAGACCAGGAACGTGGGTTGGTGAGTTCTGTTTTCCCGGGCAGAAGCGTTTGTCAGTAGCAGGTAGGCCCTCGGCCCTTTTGGGCTGTCGGGATGCAGGATATCTGCGAATTTCAAGATGCCACCCAGGGACAAGCTGCCACCTGTGCCAACTCAGGCTTCTTTGAGAGTGCCCATGGAGCTCTGCAAACTGAGACCATGACCGTGGGGTGGTGGTTTTTTTTTTCCCGGGGAGGAGCCTTTGTCAGTATCAGGTAGGCCCTCAGTCCTTAGGGGCCGTCTGCCTGCTGGATTTCCGCCAATATCAAGATGCCGCCCAGGGACAAGCTGCCACCTGTGCCAACTCGGGCTGCTTTGAGAGTGCCCATGGAGCTCTGCAAACTGAGACCAGGAACGTGGGATGTAAGGTTTTTTTTTCCGAGGCAGAAGTCTTTGTCAGTACCAGGTAGGCCCTCGGCCCTTCGGGGCCGGCTGCCTGCTGGATTTCCGCCAATATCAAGATGCCGCCCAGGGACAAGCTGCCACCTGTGCCAACTCGGGCTGCTTTGAGAGTGCCCATGGAGCTCTGCAAACTGAGACCAGGAACGTGGGTTGGTGAGTTCTGTTTTCCCGGGCAGAAGCCTTTGTCAGTAGCAGGTAGGCCCTCGGCCCTTTTGGGCTGTCTGGATGGAGGATATCCGCGAATTTGAAGATGCCACCCAGGGACAAGCTGCCACCTGTGCCAACTCAGGCTGCTTTGAGAGTGCCCATAGAGCTCTGCAAACTGAGACCCGGAACGTGGTGTGGTGGGTTTTTTTTTCCTGGGCAGACGCCTTTGTCAGTATCAGGTAGGCCCTCAGTTCTTAGGGGCCGTCTGCCTGCTGGATTTCCGCCAATATCAAGATGCCGCCCAGGGACAAGCTGCCACCTGTGCCAACTCGGGCTGCTTTGAGAGTGCCCATGGAGCTCTGCAAACTGAGACCAGGAACGTGCATTGGCGAATTTTGTTTTTCTGGGCAGAAGCCTTTGTCAGTACCAGGTAGGCCCTCGCCCTTCGTTGCCAGCTGGCTGCGGGATTTCCACGTATCAAGATGCCGCCCAGGGACAAGCTGCCACCCGTGCCAACTCGGGCTGCTTTGAGAGTGCCCATGGAGCTCTGAAAACTGAGACCAGGACCGTGGGTTGCTGAGTTTTCTTTCCCCGGGCAGAAGCCATTTGTCAGTACCAGGTAGGCCCTTTTTCTTCACGGGCAGGCAGCCTTTTGGATTTCCGCGAATATCAAGATGCAGCCCAGGGACAACTGCCACCTGTGCCAACTCAGGCTGCTTTGAGTGTGCCCATGGAGCTCTGCAAACTGAGACCAGGAAGGTGGGATTGGTGTTTTTTTTCCCCGAGGCAGAAGCCTTTTTCAGTACCAGGTAGGCCCTCGCCCTTCGGGGCCGGCTGCCTGCTGGATTTCCGCGAATATCAAGATGCCGCCCAGGGACAAGCTGCCACCTGTGCCAACTCGGGCTGCTTTGAGAGTGCCCATGGAGCTCTGCAAACTGAGACCAGAACGTGGGTTGGTGAGTTTTTTTCCCGGGCAGAAGCGTTTGTCAGTACCAGGTAGGCCCTCGGCCCTTTTGGGCTGTCGGGATGCAGGATATCTGCGAATTTGTAGATGCCACCCAGGGACAAGCTGCCACCTGTGCCAACTCAGGCTTCTTTGAGAGTGCCCATGGAGCTCTGCAAACTGAGACCATGACCGTGGGGTGGTGGTTTTTTTTTTCCCGGGGAGGAGCCTTTGTCAGTATCAGGTAGGCCCTCAGTCCTTAGGGGCCGTCTGCCTGCTGGATTTCCGCCAATATCAAGATGCCGCCCAGGGACAAGCTGCCACCTGTGCCAACTCGGGCTGCTTTGAGAGTGCCCATGGAGCTCTGCAAACTGAGACCAGGAACGTGGGATGTAAGGTTTTTTTCCGAGGCAGAAGTCTTTGTCAGTACCAGGTAGGCCCTCGCCCTTCGGGGCCGGCTGCCTGCTGGATTTCCGCCAATATCAAGATGCCACCCAGGGACAAGCTGCCACCCGTGCCAACTCGCGCTGCTTTGAGAGTGCCCATGGAGCTCTGAAAACTGAGACCATTAATGTGGGTTGGTGGGTTTTATTTCCCCGGGCAGACGCATTTGTCTGTACCAGGTAGGCCCTTGGCACTTATGGGCCGGTTGCGTGCTGGATTTCCGCCAATATCAAGATGCCGCCCAGGGACAAGCTGCCACCTGTGCCAACTCGGGCTGCTTTGAGAGTGCCCATGGAGCTCTGCAAACTGAGACCAGGAACGTGGGATGTAAGGTTTTTTTCCGAGGCAGAAATCTTTGTCAGTACCAGGTAGGCCCTTGGCCCTTCGGGGCCGGCTGCCTGCTGGATTTCCGCCAATATCAAGATGCCGCCCAGGGACAAGCTGCCACCTGTGCCAACTCGGGCTGCTTTGAGAGTGCCCATGGAGCTCTGCAAACTGAGACCAGGAACGTGGGTTGGTGAGTTCTGTTTTCCCGGGCAGAAGCCTTTGTCAGTAGCAGGTAGGCCCTCGGCCCTTTTGGGCTGTCTGGATGGAGGATATCCGCGAATTTGAAGATGCCACCCAGGGACAAGCTGCCACCTGTGCCAACTCAGGCTGCTTTGAGAGTGCCCATAGAGCTCTGCAAACTGAGACCCGGAACGTGGTGTGGTGGGTTTTTTTTTTCCTGGGCAGACGCCTTTGTCAGTATCAGGTAGGCCCTCAGTTCTTAGGGGCCGTCTGCCTGCTGGATTTCCGCCAATATCAAGATGCCGCCCAGGGACAAGCTGCCACCTGTGCCAACTCGGGCTGCTTTGAGAGTGCCCATGGAGCTCTGCAAACTGAGACCATGAACGTGTGTTGGCGAATTTTGTTTCCCTGGGCAGAAGACTTTGTCTGTTCCAGGTAGGCCCACGGCCCTTCGGGGCCAGCTTCCTTTTGGATTTCCACAAATATCAAGATGCCGCCCAGGGACAAGCTGCCACCTGTGCTAACTCGGTCTGCTTTGAGAGTGCCCATGGAACTCTGAAAACTGAGACCATTAACGTGGGTTGGTGGGTTTTCTTTCCCCGGGCAGAAGCCTTTGTCAGTACCAGGTAGGCCCTTGGCCCTTTGGGGCGGCTGCTCGCTGGATTTCCGCGAATATCAAGATGCCGCCGTGGGACAAACTGCCGCCTGTGCCAACTCGGGCTGCTTTGAGTGTGCCCATGGAGTTCTGCAAACTGAGACCAGGCACGTGGTGTGGTTAGCTTAGTTTCCCCGGGCGGAAGCCTTTGTCAGTACCAGGTAGTCCCTCGCCCTTCGGGGCCGTCTGCCTGTTGGATTTCCGCGAATCTGAAGATGCCGCCCAGGGGCAAGCTGCCACCTGTGCCACCTCGGGCTGCTTTGAGAGTGCCCATGGAGCTCTGCAAACTGAGACCAAGAGCGTGGGTTGGTGGGTTTTTTTTTCCCGGGCAGAAGCCTTTGTCAGTACCAGGTAGGCCCTCGGCCCTTTTTGGCTGTCTGGCTGCAGGATATCCGCGAATTTGAAGATGCCACCCAGGGACAAGCTGCCACCTGTTCCAACTCAGGCTGCTTTGAGAGTGCCCATGGAGCTCTGCAAACTGAGACCAGGACCGAGGGGTGGTGGTTTTTTTTTTCCCGGGCAGAAGCCTTTGTCAGTATCAGGTAGGCCCTCAGTCCTTAGGGGCCGGTTGCCTGCTGGATTTCCGCCAATATCAAGATGCCGCCCAGGGACAAGCTGCCACCTGTGCCAACTCAGGCTGCTTTGAGAGTGACCATGGAGCTCTGCGAACTGAGACCAGGAACGTGGCGTGGGGGGTTTTCTTTCCCCGGGCAGAAGCCTTTGTCAGTACCAGGTAGGCCCTTGGCCCTTTGGGGCGGCTGCTCGCTGGATTTCCGCGAATATCAAGATGCCGCCGTGGGACAAACTGCCGCCTGTTCCAATTCGGGCTGCTTTGAGTGTGCCCATGGAGTTCTGCAAACTGAGACCAGGACCGTGGTGTGGTGACCTTAGTTTACCTGGGCAGAAGCCTTTGTCAGTACCAGGTAGGCCCTCGCCCTTCGGGGCCAGCTGCCTGCTGGTTTTTCACGAATATCAAGATGCTGCCCAGGGACAAGCTGCCACATGTGCCAACTCGGGCTGCTTTGAGAGTGCCAATGGAGCTCTGCAAACTGAGACCAGGAACGTGCGTTGGCGAATTTTGTTTTTCAGGGACAGAAGCCATTGTCAGTACCAGGTAGGACGTCTGCCCTTCGTTGCCGGGTGGCAGCGGGATTTCCGCGTATCTAAAGATGCAGCCTAGGGACAAGCTGCCACCCGTGCCAACTCGGGCTGCTTTGAGAGTGCCCATGGAGCTCTGAAAACTGAGACCATTAATGTGGGTTGGTGTGTTTTGTTTCCCCGGGCAGAAGTATTTTTCAGTACCAGGTATGCCCTTGGCACTTATGGGCCGGTTGCCTGCTGGATTTCCGCCAATATCAAGATGCCGCCGTGGGACAAGCTGCCACCTGTGCCAACTCGGGCTGCTTTGAGAGTGCCCATAGACCTCTGCAAACTGAGACCTAGAACGTGGGAATTTAGGTTTTTTTCCGAGGCAGAAGCCTTTGTCAGTACCAGGTAGGCCCTCGCCCTTTTCGGTCGGCTGCCTGCTGGATTTCCGCGAATCTGAAGATGCCGCCCAGGGGCAAGCTGCCACCTGTGCCACCTCGGGCTGCTTTGAGAGTGCCCATGGAGCTCTGCAAACTGAGACCCGGAACGTGGGGTGGTGGGTTTTTTTTTCCCGGGCAGAAGCCTTTGTCTGTACCAGGTAGGCTCTCAGTCCTTAAAGGCCGTCTGCCTGCTGGATTTCCGCCAATATCAAGATGCTGCCCAGGGACAAGCTGCCACCTGTGGCAACTCGGGCTGATTTTAGAGTGCCCATGGAGCTCTGCAAACTGAGAACAGGAACGTGGGTTGGTGAATTTTGTTCCCCTGGGCAGAAGCCGTTGTCTGTTCCCGGGAGGCCCACGGCCCTTAGGGGCCGTCTGCCTGCTGGATTTCCGCCAATATCAAGATGCCGCCCAGGGACAAGCTGCCACCCGTGCCAACACGCGCTGCTTGAGACTGCCCATGGAGCTCTGAAAACTGAGACCATTAACGTGGGTTGGTGGGCTTTATTTCCCCGGGCAGACGCATTTGTCAGTACCAGGTAGGCCCTTGGCACTTATGGGCCGGTTGCGTGCTGGATTTCCGCCAATATCAAGATACGGCCCAGGGACAAGCTGCCACCTGTGCCAACTCGGGCTGCTTTGAGAGTGCCCATGGAGCTCTGCAAACTGGGACCAGGAACGTGGGATGTGAGGTTTTTTTTCCGAGGCAGAAGCCTTTGTCAGTACCAGGTAGGCCCTCGCCCTTCGGGGCCGGCTGACTGCTGGATTTCCGCCAATATCAAGATGCTGCCCAGGGACAAGCTGCCACCTGTGCCAACTCGGGCTGCTTTGAGAGTGCCCATGGAGCTCTGCAAACTGAGACCAGGAACGTGGGTTGGTGAGTTCTGTTTTCCCGGGCAGAAGCCTTTGTCAGTACCAGGTAGGCCCTCGGCCCTTTTTGGCTGTCTGGCTGCAGGATATCCGCGAATTTGAAGATGCCACGCAGGGACAAGCTTCCACCTGTGCCAACTCAGGCTGCTTTGAGAGTACCCATAGAGCTCTGCAAACTGAGACCCGGAACGTGGGGTGGTGAGCTTAGTTTACCTGGGCAGAAGCCTTTGTCTGTACCAGGTAGGCCCTCGCCATTCGGGGCCAGCTGCCTGCTGGTTTTTCGCGAATCTGAAGATGCTGCCCAGGGACAAGCTGCCACCTGTGCCAACTCGGGCTGCTTTGAGAGTGCCCATGGAGCTCTGCAAACTGAGACCAGGAACGTGGCATGGGGGGTTTTGTTTCCCTGGGCAGAAGCCTTTGTCAGTACCAGGTAGGCCCTTGGCCCTTTGGGGCGGCTGCTCGCTGGATTTCCGCGAATATCAAGATGCTGCCCAGGGACAAACTGCCGCCTGTGCCAATTTGGGCTGCTTTGAGTGTGCCCATGGAGTTCTGCAAACTGAGACCAGGACCGTGGTGTGGTGAGCTTAGTTTTCCTGGGCAGAAGCATTTGTCAGTACCAGGTAGGCCCTCGCCCTTCGGGGCCAGCTGCCTGCTGGGTTTTCGCGAATCTGAAGATGCTGCCCAGGGTCAAGCTGCCACCTGTGCCAACTCGGGCTGCTTTGAGAGTGCCAATGGAGCTCTGCAAACTGAGACCAGGAACGTGCGTTGACGAATTTTGTTTTTCAGGGACAGAAGCCATTGTCAGTACCAGGTAGGACGTCTGCCCTTCGTTGCCGGGTGGCAGCGGGATTTCCGCGTATCTAATGATGCCGCCTAGGGACAAGCTGCCACCCGTGCCACCTCGGGCTGCTTTGAGAGTGTCCATGGAGCTCTGCAAACTGAGACCAAGAGCGTGGGTTGGTGGGTTTTTTTTTCCCGGGCAGAAGCCTTTGTCAGTACCAGGTAGGCCCTCGGCCCTTTTTGGCTGTCTGGCTGCAGGATATCCGCGAATTTGAAGATGCCACCCAGGGACAAGCTGCCACCTGTTCCAACTCAGGCTGCTTTGAGAGTGCCCATGGAGCTCTGCAAACTGAGACCAGGACCGTGGGGTGGTGGTTTTTTTTTTCCATGGCAGAAGCCTTTGTCAGTTTCAGGTAGGCCCTCAGTTCTTAGGGGCCGTCTGCCTGCTGGATTTCCGCCAATATCAAGATGCCGCCCAGGGACAAGCTGCCACCTGTGCAAACTCAGGCTGCTTTGAGAGTGCCCATGGAGCTCTGCAAACTGAGACCAGGAACGTGGCATGGGGGGTTTTCTTTCCCCGGGCAGAAGCCTTTGTCAGTACCAGGTAGGCCCTTGGCCCTTTGGGGCGGCTGCTCGCTGGATTTCCGCGAATATCAAGATGCCGCCGTGGGACAAACTGCCGCCTGTGCCAATTTGGGCTGCTTTGAGTGTGCCCATGGAGTTCTGCAAACTGAGACCAGGACCGTGGTGTGGTGAGCTTAGTTTTCCTGGGCAGAAGCATTTGTCAGTACCAGGTAGGCCCTCGCCCTTCGGGGCCAGCTGCCTGCTGGGTTTTCGCGAATCTGAAGATGCTGCCCAGGGACAAGCTGCCACCTGTGCCAACTCGGGCTGCTTTGAGAGTGCCAATGGAGCTCTGCAAACTGAGACCAGGAACGTGCGTTGACGAATTTTGTTTTTCAGGGACAGAAGCCATTGTCAGTACCAGGTAGGACGTCTGCCCTTCGTTGCCGGGTGGCAGCGGGATTTCCGCGTATCTAAAGATGCCGCCTAGGGACAAGCTGCCACCCGTGCCAACTCGGGCTGCTTTGAGAGTGCCCATGGAGCTCTGAAAACTGAGACCATTAATGTGGGTTGGTGGGTTTTATTTCCCCGGGCAGAAGCATTTGTCAGTACCAGGTAGGCCCTTGGCACTTATGGGCCGGTTGCCTGCTGGATTTCCGCCAATATCAAGATGCCGGCCAGGGACAAGCTGCCGCCTGTGCCAATTCGGGCTGCTTTGAGTGTGCCCATGGAGTTCTGCAAACTGAGACCAGGCACGTGGTGTGGTGAGCTTAGTTTTCCTGGGCAGAAGCATTTGTCAGTACCAGGTAGGCCCTCGCCCTTCGGGGCCAGCTCCCTGTTGGTTTTTCGCGAATCTGAAGATGCCACCCAGGGACAAGCTGCCACCTGTGCCAACTCGGGCTGCTTTGAGAGTGCCAATGGAGCTCTGCAAACTGAGACCAGGAACGTGCATTGGCGAATTTTGTTTTTCAGGGACAGAAGCCATTGTCAGTACCAGGTAGGACGTCTGCCCTTCGTTGCCGGGTGGCAGCGGGATTTCCGCGTATCTAAAGATGCAGCCTAGGGACAAGCTGCCACCCGTGCCAACTCGGGCTGCTTTGAGAGTGCCCATGGAGCTCTGAAAACTGAGACCAGGACCGTGGGGTGCTGAGTTTTCTTTCCCCGGGCAGAAGCATTTGTCAGTACCAGGTAGGCCCATTTTCTTCACGGGCAGGCAGCCTTTTGGATTTCCACGAATATCAAGATGCAGCCCAGGGACAGACTGCCACCTGTGCCAACTCAGGCTGCTTTGAGTGTGCCAATGGAGCTCTGCAAACTGGGACCAGGAAGGTGGGATTTGAGGTTTTTTTTCCGAGGCAGAAGCCTTGGTCAGTACCAGGTAGGCCCTCGCCCTTCGGGGCCGGCTGCCTGCTGGATTTCCACGAATATCAAGATGCCGCCCAGGGACAAGCTGCCACCTGTGCCAACTCGGGCTGCTTTGAGAGTGCCCATGGAGCTCTGCAAACTGAGACCAGGAACGTGGGTTGGTGAGTTCTGTTTTCCCGGGCAGAAGCGTTTGTCAGTAGCAGGTAGGCCCTCGGCCCTTTTGGGCTGTCGGGTTGCAGGATATCTGCGAATTTGTAGATGCCACCCAGGGACAAGCTGCCACCTGTGCCAACTCAGGCTTCTTTGAGAGTGCCCATGGAGCTCTGCAAACTGAGACCATGACCGTGGGGTGGTGGTTTTTTTTTTCCCGGGGAGGAGCCTTTGTCAGTATCAGGTAGGCCCTCAGTCCTTAGGGGCCGTCTGCCTGCTGGATTTCCGCCAATATCAAGATGCCGGCCAGGGACAAGCTGCCATCTGTGCCAACTCACGCTGATTTTAGAGTGCACATGGAGCTCTGCAAACTGAGAACAGGAACGTGGGTTGGCGAATTTTTTTCCCCTGGGCAGAAGCCTTTGTCTGTTCCCGGGAGGCCCACGGCCCTTAGGGGCCAGCTGCCTGCTGGGTTTTCGCGAATCTGAAGATGCTGCCCAGGGGCAAGCTGCCACCTGTGCCAACTCGGGCTGCTTTGAGAGTGCCAATGGAGCTCTGCAAACTGAGACCAGGAACGTGCGTTGACGAATTTTGTTTTTCAGGGACAGAAGCCATTGTCAGTACCAGGTAGGACGTCTGCCCTTCGTTGCCGGGTGGCAGCGGGATTTCCGCGTATCTAAAGATGCCGCCTAGGGACAAGCTGCCACCCGTGCCAACTCGGGCTGCTTTGAGAGTGCCCATGGAGCTCTGAAAACTGAGACCATTAATGTGGGTTGGTGGGTTTTATTTCCCCGGGCAGAAG
>NW_024037302.1:0-64769 GCF_015832195.1 Motacilla alba alba | reverse complement strand
GCGAAGTAGCGGCTCTTTCGCTTTCGCTAGACGGAGAGCCGGCAGCTTGCAGGAGGTGAAGAAGCAAGCCGCACAACACCAGCCCACTGCGGCTAGCTGGTTGCTAGATTTCCACGAATTTCAAGTTGCCACCAAGGGACAGGCTGCCACCAGTGCCAAGTCAGGCTGCTTGCAGAGTGCCTAAAGAGCTCTGCCAACTGAGACCAGGAACGTGGCTGGTGAGTTTTGTATTCCGGGGCAGAAGCTGTGTCAGTATCAGGTAGGCCCTCAGTCCTTAGGGGCCGTCTGCCTGTTGGATTTCCGCCAATATCAAGATGCCGCCCAGGGACAAGCTGCCACCTGTGCCAACTCAGACTGCTTTGAGAGTGCCCACGGAGCTCTGCAAACTGAGACCAGGAACGTGGCGTGGTGGGTTTTCTTTCCCCGGGCAGAAGGCTTTGTCAGTACCAGGTAGGCCCTTGGCCCTTTGGGGCGGCTGCTCGCTGGATTTCCGCGAATATCAAGATGCCGCCCAGGGACAAACTGCCGCCTGTGCCAACTCAGACTGCTTTGAGAGTGCCCACGGAGCTCTGCAAACTGAGACCAGGAACGTGGCGTGGTGGGTTTTCTTTCCCCGGGCAGAAGGCTTTGTCAGTACCAGGTAGGCCCTTGGCCCTTTGGGGCGGCTGCTCGCTGGATTCCGCGAATATCAAGATGCCGCCCAGGGACAAACTGCCGCCTGTGCCAATTCGGGCTGCTTTGAGAGTGCCCATGGAGTTCTGCAATCTGAGACCAGGCACGTGGTGTGGTGAGCTTAGTTTACCTGGGCAGAAGCCTTTGTCAGTACCAGGTAGGCCTTCGCCCTTCGGGGGCCAGCTGCCTGCTGGGTTTTTGCGAATCTGAAGATGCTGCCCAGGGACAAGCTGCCACCTGTGCCAACTCGCGCTGCCTTGAGAGTGCCCATGGAGCTCTGCAAACTGAGACCATTAACGTGGGTTGGTCTGTTTTGTTTCCCTGGGCAGAAGCATTTGTCAGTACAGGTAGGCCTTGGCACTTATGGGCCGGCTGCCGGCTGGATTTCCGCCAATATCAAGATGCCGCCCAGGGGCAAGCTGCCACCTGTGCCAACTCGGGCTGCTTTTAAGAGTGCCCACAGAGCTCTGCAAAACTGAGACCCGGAACGTGGGGTGGTGGGTTTTTTTTTTCCTGGGCAGAAGCCTTTGTCAGTACCAGGTAGGCTCTCAGTCCTTAGGGGCCGTCGGCCTGCCGGATTTCGACGAATATCAAGATGCCGCCCAGGGACAAGCTGCCACCTGTGGCAACTCACGCTGATTTTAGAGTACCCATGGAGCTCTGCAAACTGAGACCATGAACGTGTGTTGGCGAATTTTGTTTACCTGGGCAGAAGCCTTTGTCTGTTCCAGGTAGGCCCAACGGCCCTTAGGGGGCCGTCTGCCTGCTGGATTTCCGCCAATACCAAGATGCCGCCCAGGGGACAAGCTGCCACCTGTGCTAACTCGGTCTGCTTTAAGAGTGCCCATGGTGCTCTGCAAACTGAGATGTGGAACGTGGGGGTGGTGGGTTTTTGTTTCCCTGGGCAGAAGCCTTTGTCAGTACCAGGAGGGCCCTTGTTCATCAGGGGCAGGCTGGCGGCTCAATTTCCACGAATATCAAGATGCTGCCCAGGGACCAGCTGCCACTTGGGCCAACTCGCGCTGCTTTGAGGGTGCCCACGGAGCTCTGCAAACTGAGACCAGGAACGTAGGATTGCGGGTTTTGTTTTCGCGGGCAGAAGCCTCTCTCAGTGCCAGGTAGGCCCTTGTTCCTTAGGGGCAGGCTGGCAGGAAGATTTCCACGAATATCAAGATGCTGCCCAGGGACAAGCTGCTACCTGTGCTAACTCGGGCTGCTTTGAGAGTGCCCATGGAGCTCTGCAAACTGAGACCATGAACCTGGGGTGCTGATTTTTGTTTCCCTGGGCAGAAGCATTTGCAGTGCCAGGTAGGCCCTTGGTCTTTAAGGGCAGGCAGCCTGCTGTTTTTCCACGAATATCAAGATGCTGCCCAGGGACAAGCTGCCACCTGTGCCAACTCACGCTGCTTTGAGAGTGCCCATGGTGCTCTGCAAACTGAGACCAGAAACGTGGGGTGCTGGTTTTGTTTTCCAGGGCAGAAGCCTTTGTCAGTACCAAGTAGGCCCTTGTTCCTTAGGGACAGCCTGGAAGCAAGATTTCCCCGAATATCAAAATGCTGCCCAGGGATATTCTGCCACCTGTGCCAACTCGGGCTGCTTTGAGAGTGCCCATGGTGCTCTGCAAACTGAGACCAGGAACGTGGGGTGCTGGGTTTTGTTTTCCCGGGCAGAAACATTTGCAGGACCAGGTAGGCCCTCGGCCCTTTGGGGGAGGCTGGCACCAGGATTTCCACGAAAATCAAGTTTCCGCCCAGGGACAAGCTGCCACCTTTGCCAACTCACGCTGCTTTGAGAGTGCCCACGGAGCTCTGCAAACTGTGACCAGGACCGTGGGGTGCTGAGTTTTGTTTTCCCGGGCAGAAGTATTTGTCAGTACTAGGTAGGCCCACGGTCTTTCAGGCCATCAGCCTGCTGAATTTCCACGAATATCAGGATGCTGCCCACGGAGGAGCTGCCACCTGTGCCAACTCGGGCTGCTTTGAGAGTGCCCATGGTGCTCTGCAAACTGAGACCAGAAACGTGGGGTGCTGGGTTTTGTTTTCCAGGGCAGAAGCCTTTGTCAGTACCAGGAGGGTCCTTGTTCCTTATGGGCAGTCTGCCTGCTGGATTTCCACGAATATCAAGATGCTGCCCAGGGACAAGCTGCCACCTGTGCCAACTCGGCTGCTTTGAGAGTGCCCATGGAGCTCTGCAAACTGGGACAAGGAAAGTGGTGTTCTGAGTATTGTTTTCCCGGTCAGAAGCCTTTGTCAGTGTCAGGTCGGCCCTTGTTCCACAGGGGCAGGCTGCCTGCTGGATTTCCACGAATATCAAGATGCCGCCCAGGGACAAGCTGCCACCTGTGCCAACTCGGGCTGCTTTGAGAGTGCCCACGGTGCTCTGCAAACTGAGATGTGGAACGTGGGGGTGGTGGATTTTGTTTCCCTGGGCAGAAGCCTTTGTCAGTACCAGGAAGGCCCTTGTTCATCAGGGGCAGGCTGCCGGCTGGATTTCCACGAATATCAAGATGCTGCCCAGGGACAAGCTGCCACTTGAGCCAACTCGCGCTCCTTTGAGGGTGCCCACGGAGCTCTGCAAACTGAGACCAGGAAGGTAGGGTTGTGGGTTTTGTTTTCCCGGGCAGAAGCCTTTGTCAGTACCAGGTAGGCCCTTGTTCCTTAGGGGCAGGCTGCCTACAGGATTTCCACGAATATCAAGATGCTGCCCAGGGACAAGCTGCCACCTGTGCCAACTCGTGCTGCTTTGAGAGTGCCCATGGAGCTCTGCAAACTGAGACCATGAACCTGGGGTGCTGAGTTTTGTTTCTCCGGGCAGAAGCATTTGAAGGTGCCAGGTAGGCCCTCGGTCCTTAAGGACAGGCAGCCTGCTGGATTTCCCACGAATATCAAGATGCTGCCCAGGGACAAGCTGCCACCTGTGCCAACTCGCGCTGCTTTGAGAGTGCCCATGGTGCTCTGCAAACTGAGACCAGAAACGTGGTGTTCTGAGTTTTGTTTTCCCGGGCAGAAGCCTTTGTCAGTACCAGGTCGGCCCTTGGGGGCCAGCTGCCTGCAGGATTTCCACGAATATCAAAATGCTGCCCAGGGACAAGCTGCCACTTGTGCCAACTTGGGCTGCTTTGAGAGTGCCCACGGAGCTCTTCAAACTGAGAGAAAATATGTGGGGTTATGGGTTTTGTTTTCCCGGGCAGAAGCCTTTGTCAGTACGAAGTAGGCCCTCGCCCTTCATGCTGGCTGCCTGCTGGATTTCCACGAATATCAAGATGCCACCCAGGGACAAGCTGCCACCTGTGCCAACTCGGGCTGCTTTGAGAGTGCCCATGGAGCTCTGCAAAGTTAGACCAGGAACTTGCCTTGGTGAGTTTTGTTTCCCCGGGCAGAAGCATTTGCAGTACCAGGCAGGCTCTCGGAACTTCAGGGCCGTCTGCCTGCTGGATTTCCACGAATATCAAGATGCTGCCCAGGGACAAGCTGCCACTTGGGCCAACTCGCGCTGCTTTGGGGGTGCCCACGGAGCTCTGCAAACTGAGACCATAACCTAGGGTTGTGGGTTTTGTTTTCTCGGGCAGAAGCCTCTCTCAGTACCAGGTAGGCCCTTGTTCCTTAGGGGCAGGCTGCCTGCTGAATTTCCACGAATATCAAGATGCTGCCCAGGGACCAGCTGCCACTTGGGCCAACTCGTGCTGCTATGAGGGTGCCCACGGAGCTCTGCAAACTGAGACCAGGAACGTAGGACTGTGGGTTTTGTTTTCCCGGGCAGAAGCCTCTCTCAGTACCAGGTATGCCCTTGTTCCTTAGGTGCAGGCGGGCAGCAAGCTTTCCACGAATATCAAGATGCTGCCCAGGGATATTCTGCCACCTGTGCCAACTCGTGCTGCTTTGAGAGTGCCCACGGAGCTCTGCAAACTGAGACCATGAACCTGGGGTGCTGAGTTTTGTATCTCCGGGCAGAAGCATTTGCAGTGCCAGGTAGGCCCTCGGTCCTTAAGGGCAGGCAGCCTGCTTTATTTCCACGAATATCAAGATGCTGCCCAGGGACAAGCTGCCACCTGTGCCAACTCACGCTGCTTTGAGTGTGCCTATGGTGCTCTGCAAACTGAGACCAGAAACGTGGGGTGCTGGGTTTTGTTTTCCAGGGCAGAAGCCTTTGTCAGTACCAAGTAGGCCCTTGTTCCTTAGGGACAGCCTGGAAGCAAGATTTCCCCGAATATCAAAATGCTGCCCAGGGATATTCTGCCACCTGTGCCAACTCGGGCTGCTTTGAGAGTGCCCACGGAGTTCTTCAAACTGAGACCAGGAACGTGGGTTTGTCGGTGTTGTTTTCCCGGGCAGAAACATTTGCAGGACCAGGTAGGCCCTCGGCCCTTTTGGGGAGGCTGGCACCAGGATTTCCACAAAAATCAAGTTTCCGCCCAGGGACAAGCTGCCACCTTTGCCAACTCACGCTGCTTTGAGAGTGCCCACGGAGCTCTGCAAACTGTGACCAGGACCGTGGGGGTGCTGAGTTTTGTTTTCCCGGGCAGAAGTATTTGTCAGTACTAGGTAGGCCCACGGTCTTTCAGGGCCGTCAGCCTGCTGAATTTCCACGAATATCAGGATGCTGCCCACGGAGGAGCTGCCACCTGTGCCAACTCACGCTGCTTTGAGAGTGCCCATGGTGCTCTGCAAACTGAGACCAGAAACGTGGGGTGCTGGGTTTTGTTTTCCAGGGCAGAAGCCTTTGTCAGTACCAGGAGGGTCCTTGTTCCTTATGGGCAGTCTGCCTGCTGGATTTCCACGAATATCAAGATGCTGCCCAGGGACAAGCTGCCACCTGTGCCAACTCGGGCTGCTTTGAGAGTGCCCATGGAGCTCTGCAAACTGGGACCAGGAAAGTGGTGTTCTGAGTATTGTTTTCCCGGTCAGAAGCCTTTGTCAGTGTCAGGTCGGCCCTTGTTCCACAGGGGCAGGCTGCCTGCTGGATTTCCACGAATATCAAGATGCCGCCCAGGGACAAGCTGCCACCTGTGCCAACTCGGGCTGGTTTTGAGAGTGCCCATGGAGCTCTGCAAACTGAGACCTGGAACGTGGGGGTGGTGGGTTTTGTTTCCCCGGGCAGAAGCCTTTGTCAGTACCAAGGTCAGGCCTTGGCCCTTGGGGGCCGGCTGCCTGCAGGATTTCCACAAATATCAAGATGCCGCCCAGGGACAAGCTGCCACCTGTGCCAACTCGGGCTGCTTT
Organism: Motacilla alba alba; assembly: GCF_015832195.1. Taxonomy (NCBI): domain Eukaryota; kingdom Metazoa; phylum Chordata; class Aves; order Passeriformes; family Motacillidae; genus Motacilla; species Motacilla alba. The sequence continues at coordinate 58,878 of NW_024037302.1, read as the reverse complement.
GAGAGTGCCCACGGTGCTCTGCAAACTGAGATGTGGAACGTGGGGTGGTGGATTTTGTTTCCCTGGGCAGAAGCCTTTGTCAGTACCAGGAAGGCCCTTGTTCATCAGGGGCAGGCTGCCGGCTGGATTTCCACGAATATCAAGATGCTGCCCAGGGAGAAGCTGCCACTTGTGCCAACTCGCGCTGCTTTGAGGGTGCCCACGGAGCTCTGCAAACTGAGACCAGGAAGGTAGGTTTGTGGGTTTTGTTTTCCCGGGCAGAAGCCTTTGTCAGTACCAGGTCGGCCCTTGGCCCTTGGGGGCCAGCTGCCTGCAGGATTTCCACGAATATCAAAATGCAGCCCAGGGACAAGCTGCCACTTGTGCCAACTCGGGCTGCTTTGAGAGTGCCCACGGAGCTCTTCAAACTGAGAGAAAGTATGTGGGGTTATGGGTTTTGTTTTCCCGGGCAGAAGCCTTTGTCAGTACGAAGTAGGCCCTCAGCCCTTAGAGGCTGGCTGCCTGCTGGATTTCCACGAATATCAAGATGCCGCCCAGGGACAAGCTGCCACCTGTGCCAACTCGGGCTGCTTTGAGAGTGCCCATGGAGCTCTGCAAAGTTAGACCAGGAACTTGCCTTGGTGAGATTTTGTTTCCCCGGGCAGAGCATTTGCAGTACCAGGCAGGCTCTCGGAACTTCAGGGCCGTCTGCCTGCTGGATTTCCACGAATATCAAGATGCTGCCCAGGGATAAGCTGCCACTTGGGCCAACTCGCGCTGCTTTGAGGGTGCCCACGGAGCTCTGCAAACTGAGACCATAACCTAGGGTTGTGGGTTTTGTTTTCTCGGGCAGAAGCCTCTCTCAGTACCAGGTAGGCCCTTGTTCCTTAGGGGCAGGCTGCCTGCTGAATTTCCACGAATATCAAGATGCTGCCCAGGGACAAGCTGCCACCTGTGCCAGCTCGGGCTGCTTTGAGGGTGCCCACGGAGCTCTAAAAACTGAGACAGGGTACATGGGGTTGTGGGTTTTGTTTCCCCGGGCAGAAGCCATTGTAAGTACCAGGTAGGCCCTCGGCCCTTAGGGGCAGGCTGGCAGCAAGACTTCCACGAATATCAAGATGCCGCCCAGGGACAAGCTGCCACCTGTGCCAACTCACGCTGCTTTGAGGAGTGCCCACGGATCTCTTCAAACTGAGCCAAAGTATGTGGGGTTTTGGGTTTTTTTTTTTCCCGGGCAGAACCCTTTGTCAGTACCAAGTAGGACCTCGGCCCTTAGAGGCAGTCTGCTGCTGGATTTCCACGCATATCTAGATGCCGCCCAGGAACAAGCTGCCACCTGTGCCAACTCGGGCTGCTTTGAGAGTACCCATGGTGCTCTACAAACAGAAACCAGGAGCGTGGGATGGTGAGTTTTTTTTTTTCCTCGGCAGAAGCCTTTGTCAGTACCAGGGTAGGCCCTCGGCCCTTCATGGCTGGCTGCCTGCTGGATTTCCACGAATATCAAGATGCCGCCCAGGGATATTCTGCCACCTGTGCCAACTCGGGCTGCTTTGAGAGTGCCCATGGAGCTCTGCAAACTGAGACCGGGACCGTGGGGTTCTGAGTTTTGTTTTCCCGGCAGAAGCCTTTGTCAGTACCAGGTAGGCCTTCGGCCCTATGGGTCCGGTTGCAGGCTGGATTTTCCCCGAATAACAAGATGCCGCCCAGGACAAGCTGCCACCTGTGCCAACTCGGGCTGCTTTGAGAGTGCCCATGGAGCTCTTCAAACTGTGGCCTGGAACGTCGGGTAGTGTGTCTTGTTTTGCTGGGTAGAAGACTTACTCTGTACTAGGTCGGCCCTCCACCCTTAGCGGCCGGCTCCCCGCTGGATTTGCCCGAATATCACGGTGCCGTCCCGGGTCAAGCTGCCACCTGTGCCAACTCGGGCTGCTTTGAGAGTGCCCATGGAGCTCTACAAACTGAGACCAGCAACGTGGGATGGTGAGCTTTGTTTTTCTGGGAAGAAGCCTTTGTCAGTACCAGGTAGGCCCTCGGCCCTAAGGGGCCTGTTGCCTCCTGGATATCCACAAATATCAAGATGCCTCTCAGGGACAAGCTGCCACTGTGCTAGCTCTGGCTGCTTTTGAGAGTGCCCACGAACTCTGCAAACTGAGACTAAGACCTTGGGGGTGGTGGGTTTTTTTCTCCTTGGGCAGTATAATGCACAATACCTAGGTGTCCCTAAGCACGTTGATGCTTGGTGCCTGCTCGATTTCTGTATTAATCAGGATGCCATCCAATTAAAGGCTGATAGCTGTGCCAACGTTGGGTGCTTGCACAGTGCCCACAGAGCTCTGCAAACTGAGACCTAGACGGTGAGGTGTTGAGTTTTTTTTTCCTGGGCTGTTGCCTGCACAGTACTTTTGTGGCCATTTGGGGCCTGAGGACCCAGGAAGGTGAGGTGGTGAGTTTGGTTTCCCTGGGAAAAAGCTCACCACATTTTTTTGGATGGGCCTTGCGTGCAGGCCCCCGGTTGGCTGCTGTAATGCCGCATTGATCAAGATCTAGCTCACGTACAACCTGCCACCTGTGCCACCTCAGGCTGCTCTCACAGTGCCTGTGGATACGACGCTCTGTTTGACTCTTAGAGGTCTAATTACAAGCTGTGTTTGATAAATTATGAGTGTGGTAAATGAATGTGTTCTAGGAGTGTGAGATCCTTGAAATAGTATAATTTTGATTTTCTTATGGTTGGAAGATCGTTTTACAAGCATAATGGGAATACTCCTTTTTTTAGGTACTTTTTCTTCTAGAAAGTATACCATAAGTGTTTTCCTAATATTAAATGACAGAGCAGCCCGTTGATCCTTTACTGGAAAATTTTTCCTATTTTTCAAAAATAACAGAAAAAAGCTCTTGCAAAAATAAGGGGAAAAAATTGCTTTAAAAAGTATTTCATTACAGCTTTTAAAGGCAATTAAAGTGCACCCCATTGCTGATGGGAAGCCGATAACTGGTTTAAACATGTATTCACTTGTTATGTCTCTCTAAAGAAATACTCTAAACATCAAGCAATTAATCCCTTCCATCATAGTTTTAACCTCTTTCCTAGTTTAAATGTCAATGAAAAACATCATGAAGAACTCCATATGTATCTCTCCGATTCATCTTACATACAAAGCAACTATTTTTCCACCGGTTTGCTTGATGTCTGCTTACTGCATTCAGCATTTTTTGGCATGCTTTTTTGCTTCTTTCTGCTGTCAATACTGGCCAATACATGCCATCTGCCAATGGTAGGATTTCTCTCACTAAGCATATGTATTGAATCTTTAAGATCACTTTCGATAAAATGGACAAAAAAGGAGTTGTTTGATTCCACCTAACATTGAGTCTCTTGGTAAAGGTCACCTGGAGAAAAGTTTTTGCTTCTAGAATTCAACTCATGATTGAAATATTTGAGAAGACTGATAGGCACTGGAGCATGGAGACACCTTCAGCCTCTGTGGATATAAAGCCCAGATTAAAATGATCAATTCTCTCAACTTGATGGACTGTACTGAGCAGAATTCTGACTAGAATCTCTTTCACACATAGAACACCCTGTTCAAGACACATGGTAAGATGAAGCTCACCTCCGGTTCCCTGCAGGTATTTGTATTTCTAATGAGTCCTTTGGGATGCCTAGGTGATTTTCAGATGTCTAAAGATGAGACAAAGCCCACGACTTTCTCAAGACCTGGAACCATCTCCCTAGAAGCTGCCAAAACACACAATGCCTCACTTGTGTCAAATTTGCCAAAGCAAGGACTAGAGCAAGAACTTGGATGCAAAATACTTACACAGAGATGATAGTTTTTAAGATATTCATCAGATATTCTTCACATGGGAAGAGGTCTTGAACTCTTCTGTGATAGAACCCCAAAACTAAATGTTTTTTTTTTCATTGAGCACTCTTCTTGATGCAATTCTTCAACTTGGCATGGCTTAATTCAATAGCATCCAAGTCAGAGAAAAATTGATAAAGGCAGATAGGAAAGAAAATTAGAAATTCGTTACTCAGAGTGTGAGTAGGAAGACAGGGAGCCATTCAAAAGAATAAGGAAACAAAACAGGAGCAGTGAAAATGAGACACATCCTGCATCTTTCCGGCGGGGAAGATGGATTATTTAATTAGTGACAAAATTAGAAGAGCCTGAACATTTGCTGTCCCACAACAGGAACAGAAAAACCATTGGGCACGCACATAATAGCCAAAGAAACATAACAAAGAGAAGGAAATACAGAGAATAGGAAAAAGAAGTAAGACGCTTTTTTTCAATCATTGAAATTCAGGTGGTGTATCATTCTAATACACTTTTTTATACAGTAAAAGAGTAGTTATATACAGTCGGGTAAATTGCAGCTATGTATCATTTTTAGACAGGAAATGTTTTCCAAGAAACAGGTACCAGATTATATATACAAGTTCCTGACTGCCAAAGAAGAAAGTACAAAACAGCAAACACTTGGGTAAAGTCCAGGAACCCAGAGATCAAGATCTACACCGAAATAAGGAGAGCGCTGAGTTTTTCAAGAAGCAAAAGCGAATGCAGCTGACTGTGCTTGTGGATGAAAAGCTGTGGGATTTTTTGCAATTCCATTAAGAGCGCACAAAAGCGCGGTGCTCGGCTGCCTCATGCTTCGCATGCTGCGAGATGCACAGAAATTAAGATGAGCAAGGTTCTTCAGCTTTGCCCTTTTTCAGCAGCTGCGCCACACCGATGGACTGGAATATCTCTCGAGATGTTTTCCTTTCTCAAGAATGTATTGTTGCTGTGTCTTGACCGCACAAGGATAAGTATGAAGAGATCATAGCCATCTCGAAATAAATTCGCCGCTTAATTAAAAAGATAAATGCTTCAACAATGCGCAGCCACGACAAAAATCAGGGCCAAGACTGGGAGACGTTTGCTGTGCTGGCACCCAATTTCTGTCGGCGAAAAGTCATGGAGAAGCTTTTGGCTTGGATGCAGACGACGAGAGAGGGCAGAAGACGGAGGTACGGGGCTGTCCGGAGCGAAGTGCCGCTGGCCGCGTCTTTCGCCCGAAGCACCACACGGGGGGCGCACCGAGACCATCACAAGCAGCAGTGCGCGAAGAAGCGGCTCTTTCGCCTTCGGTAGACGGAGAGCCGGCAGCTTGCAGGAGGTGAAGAAGCAAGCCGCACAACAGCAGCATTGTGGGCGCAGCTGTCGAACTGCTGCGGGATGGTGGATTGCCACTCGTATGCCTTTGAAAATCACGTTAGCATGCGAATGGAAGAAGTTTTTGGACAACTTTGCAATGCATCTTGCTAGTGCTCCTGCAACGCTCCGTGGAAACTCTTGCGGGTCTCTTTGCGCTGCGAGATGCAAAGAACTGGGTGAACTCGTCAAACAAGATCGGTAGATGTTTGCAGTGCTGGCACACTTTCTCTCTCGGCGAGAAGTCATGGAGAAGCTTTTGGCTAGGATGCAGACGACGAGAGAGGCAGAAGACGGAGGGTACGGGGCTGTCCGGAGCGAAGTGCCGCTGGCCGGCGTCTTTCGCCCGAAGCAGCGCTCCGGAGCGCACCGCCACCGGCACAAGCAGCAGTGCGCGAAGTAGCGGCTCTTTCGCTTTCGCTAGACGGAGAGCCGGCAGCTTGCAGGAGGTGAAGAAGCAAGCCGCACAACAGCAGCATTGTGGGCGCAGCTGTCGAACTGCTGCGGGATGGTGGAATGCCACTCGTATGCCTTTGAAAATCACGTTAGCATGCGAATGGAAGAAGTTTTTGGACAACTTTGCAATGCATCTTGCTAGTGCTCCTGCAACGCTCCGTGGAAACTCTTGCGGGTCTCTTTGCGCTGCGAGGTGCAAAGAACTGGGTGAACTCGTCAAACAAGATCGGAAGATGTTTGCAGTGCTGGCACACTTTCTCTCTCGGCGAGAAGTCATGGAGAAGCTTTTGGCTAGGATGCAGACGACGAGAGAGGCAGAAGACGGAGGTACGGGGCTGTCCGGAGCGAAGTGCCGCTGGCCGGCGTCTTTCGCCCGAAGCAGCGCTCCGGAGCGCACCGCCACCGGCACAAGCAGCAGTGCGCGAAGAAGCGGCTCTTTCGCTTTCGCTAGACGGAGAGCCGGCAGCTTGCAGGAGGTGAAGAAGCAAGCCGCACAACAGCAGCATTGTGGGCGCAGCTGTCGAACTGCTGCGGGATGGTGGAATGCCACTCGTATGCCTTTGAAAATCACGTTAGCATGCGAATGGAAGAAGTTTTTGGACAACTTTGCAATGCATCTTGCTAGTGCTCCTGCAACGCTCCGTGGAAACTCTTGCGGGTCTCTTTGCGCTGCGAGATGCAAAGAACTGGGTGAACTCGTCAAACAAGATCGGAAGATGTTTGCAGTGCTGGCACACTTTCTCTCTCGGCGAGAAGTCATGGAGAAGCTTTTGGCTAGGATGCAGACGACGAGAGAGGCAGAAGACGGAGGTACGGGGCTGTCCGGAGCGAAGTGCCGCTGGCCGGCGTCTTTCGCCCGAAGCAGCGCTCCGGAGCGCACCGCCACCGGCACAAGCAGCAGTGCGCGAAGAAGCGGCTCTTTCGCTTTCGCTAGACGGAGAGCCGGCAGCTTGCAGGAGGTGAAGAAGCAAGCCGCACAACAGCAGCATTGTGGGCGCAGCTCTCTTACTGCTGCGGGATGGTGGATTGCCACTCGTATGCCTTTGAAAATCACGTTAGCATGCGAATGGAAGAAGTTTTTGGACAACTTTGCAATGCATCTTGCTAGTGCTCCTGCAACGCTCCGTGGAAACTCTTGCGGGTCTCTTTGCGCTGCGAGATGCAAAGAACTGGGTGAACTCGTCAAGCAAGATCGGAAGATGTTTGCAGTGCTGGCACACTTTCTCTCTCGGCGAGAAGTCATGGAGAAGCTTTTGGCTAGGATGCAGACGACGAGAGAGGCAGAAGACGGAGGTACGGGGCTGTCCGGAGCGAAGTGCCGCTGGCCGGCGTCTTTCGCCCGAAGCAGCGCGCCGGAGCGCACCGCCACCGGCACAAGCAGCAGTGCGCGAAGAAGCGGCTCTTTCGCCTTCGCTAGACGGAGAGCCGGCAGATTGCAGGAGGTTCAGAAGCAAGCCGCACAACAGCAGCATTGTGGGCGCAGCTCTCGAACTGCTGCGGGATGGTGGGTTGCCATTCGTATGCCTATGAAAATCACTTTAGCATGCGAATGGAAGAAGTTTTTGGACAACTTTGCAATGCATCTTGCTAGTGCTCCTGCAACGCTCCGTGGAAACTCTTGCGGGTCTCTTTGCGCTGCGAGATGCAAAGAACTGGGTGAACTCGTCAAACAAGATCGGAAGATGTTTGCAGTGCTGGCACACTTTCTCTCTCGGCGAGAAGTCATGGAGAAGCTTTTGGCTAGGATGCAGACGACGAGAGAGGCAGAAGACGGAGGTACGGGGCTATCCGGAGCGAAGTGCCGCTGGCCGGCGTCTTTCGCCCGAAGCAGCGCTCCGGAGCGCACCGCCACCGGCACAAGCAGCAGTGCGCGAAGTAGCGGCTCTTTCGCTTTCGCTAGACGGAGAGCCGGCAGCTTGCAGGAGGTGAAGAAGCAAGCCGCACAACAGCAGCATTGAGGGCGCAGCTCTCTTACTGCTGCGGGATGGTGGATTGCCACTCGTATGCCTTTGAAAATCACGTTAACATGCGAATGGAAGAAGTTTTTGGACAACTTTGCAATGCATCTTGCTAGTGCTCCTGCAACGCTCCGTGGAAACTCTTGCGGGTCTCTTTGCGCTGCGAGATGCAAAGAACTGGCTGAACGCGTCAAGCAAGATCGGTAGATGTTTGCAGTGCTGGCACACTTTCTCTCTGGGCGAGAAGTCATGGAGAAGCTTTTGGCTAGGATGCAGACGACGAGAGAGGCAGAAGCCGGAGGTACGGGGCTGTCCGGAGCGAAGTGCCGCTGGCCGGCGTCTTTCGCCCGAAGCAGCGCGCCGGAGCGCACCGCCACCGGCACAAGCAGCAGTGCGCGAAGAAGCGGCTCTTTCGCCTTCGCTAGACGGAGAGCCGGCAGATTGCAGGAGGTTCAGAAGCAAGCCGCACAACAGCAGCATTGTGTGCGCAGCTGTCGAACTGCTGCGGGATGGTGGGTTGCCATTCGTATGCCTATGAAAATCACTTCAGCATGCGAATGGAAGAAGTTTTTGGACAACTTTGCAATGCATCTTGCTAGTGCTCCTGCAACGCTCCGTGGAAACTCTTGCGGGTCTCTTTGCGCTGCGAGATGCAAAGAACTGGGTGAACGCGTCAAACAAGATCGGTAGATGTTTGCAGTGCTGGCACACTTTCTCTCTGGGCGAGAAGTCATGGAGAAGCTTTTGGCTAGGATGCAGACGACGAGAGAGGCAGAAGACGGAGGTACGGGGCTGTCCGGAGCGAAGTGCCGCTGGCCGGCGTCTTTCGCCCGAAGCAGCGCTCCGGAGCGCACCGCCACCGGCACAAGCAGCAGTGCGCGAAGTAGCGGCTCTTTCGCTTTCGCTAGACGGAGAGCCGGCAGCTTGCAGGAGGTGAAGAAGCAAGCCGCACAACAGCAGCATTGTGGGCGCAGCTGTCGAACTGCTGCGGGATGGTGGAATGCCACTCGTATGACTTTGAAAATCACGTTAGCATGCGAATGGAAGAAGTTTTTGGACAACTTTGCAATGCATCTTGCTAGTGCTCCTGCAACGCTCCGTGGAAACTCTTGCGGGTCTCTTTGCGCTGCGAGATGCAAAGAACTGGGTGAACTCGTCAAACAAGATCGGAAGATGTTTGCAGTGCTGGCACACTTTCTCTCTCGGCGAGAAGTCATGGAGAAGCTTTTGGCTAGGATGCAGACGACGAGAGAGGCAGAAGACGGAGGTACGGGGCTGTCCGGAGCGAAGTGCCGCTGGCCGGCGTCTTTCGCCCGAAGCAGCGCTCCGGAGCGCACCGCCACCGGCACAAGCAGCAGTGCGCGAAGTAGCGGCTCTTTCGCTTTCGCTAGACGGAGAGCCGGCAGCTTGCAGGAGGTGAAGAAGCAAGCCGCACAACAGCAGCATTGTGGGCGCAGCTCTCTTACTGCTGCGGGATGGTGGATTGCCACTCGTATGCCTTTGAAAATCACGTTAGCATGCGAATGGAAGAAGTTTTTGGACAACTTTGCAATGCATCTTGCTAGTGCTCCTGCAACGCTCCGTGGAAACTCTTGCGGGTCTAATTGAGCTGCGAGATGCAAAGAACTGGGTGAACTCGTCAAGCAAGATCGGAAGATGTTTGCAGTGCTGGCACACTTTCTCTCTCGGCGAGAAGTCATGGAGAAGCTTTAGGCTAGGATGCAGACGACGAGAGAGGCAGAAGACGGAGGTACGGGGCTGTCCGGAGCGAAGTGCCGCTGGCCGGCGTCTTTCGCCCGAAGCAGCGCTCCGGAGCGCACCGCCACCGGCACAAGCAGCAGTGCGCGAAGTAGCGGCTCTTTCGCTTTCGCTAGACGGAGAGCCGGCAGCTTGCAGGAGGTGAAGAAGCAAGCCGCACAACACCAGCCCACTGCGGCTAGCTGGTTGCTAGATTTCCACGAATTTCAAGTTGCCACCAAGGGACAGGCTGCCACCAGTGCCAAGTCAGGCTGCTTGCAGAGTGCCTAAAGAGCTCTGCCAACTGAGACCAGGAACGTGGGCTGGTGAGTTTTGTATTCCGGGGCAGAAGCTGTGTCAGTATCAGGTAGGCCCTCAGTCCTTAGGGGCCGTCTGCCTGTTGGATTTCCGCCAATATCAAGATGCCGCCCAGGGACAAGCTGCCACCTGTGCCAACTCAGACTGCTTTGAGAGTGCCCACGGAGCTCTGCAAACTGAGACCAGGAACGTGGCGTGGTGGGTTTTCTTTCCCCGGGCAGAAGGCTTTTCAGTCAGGTAGGCCCTTGGCCCTTTGGGGCGGCTGCTCGCTGGATTTCCGCGAATATCAAGATAGTGCCCCAGACTGCTTTGAGAGTGCCCCCTCTTGAGGGAACGTGGCGTGGTGCTCCCCGGGCAGAAGGCGTCAGTACCAGGATTTCCGCGAATATCAAGATGCCGCCCAGGGACAAACTGCCGCCTGTGCCAATTCGGGCTGCTTTGAGAGTGCCCATGGAGTTCTGCAATCTGAGACCAGGCACGTGGTGTGGTGAGCTTAGTTTACCTGGGCAGAAGCCTTTGTCAGTACCAGGTAGGCCTTCGCCCTTCGGGGCCAGCTGCCTGCTGGGTTTTTGCGAATCTGAAGATGCTGCCCAGGGACAAGCTGCCACCTGTGCCAACTCGCGCTGCCTTGAGAGTGCCCATGGAGCTCTGCAAACTGAGACCATTAACGTGGGTTGGTCTGTTTTGTTTCCCTGGGCAGAAGCATTTGTCAGTACCAGGTAGGCCCTTGGCACTTATGGGCCGGCTGCCGGCTGGATTTCCGCCAATATCAAGATGCCGCCCAGGGGCAAGCTGCCACCTGTGCCAACTCGGGCTGCTTTAAGAGTGCCCACAGAGCTCTGCAAACTGAGACCCGGAACGTGGGGTGGTGGGTTTTTTTTTCCTGGGCAGAAGCCTTTGTCAGTACCAGGTAGGCTCTCAGTCCTTAGGGGCCGTCGGCCTGCCGGATTTCGACGAATATCAAGATGCCGCCCAGGGACAAGCTGCCACCTGTGGCAACTCACGCTGATTTTAGAGTACCCATGGAGCTCTGCAAACTGAGACCATGAACGTGTGTTGGCGAATTTTGTTTACCTGGGCAGAAGCCTTTGTCTGTTCCAGGTAGGCCCACGGCCCTTAGGGGCCGTCTGCCTGCTGGATTTCCGCCAATACCAAGATGCCGCCCAGGGACAAGCTGCCACCTGTGCTAACTCGGTCTGCTTTAAGAGTGCCCATGGTGCTCTGCAAACTGAGATGTGGAACGTGGGGTGGTGGGTTTTGTTTCCCTGGGCAGAAGCCTTTGTCAGTACCAGGAGGGCCCTTGTTCATCAGGGGCAGGCTGGCGGCTCAATTTCCACGAATATCAAGATGCTGCCCAGGGACCAGCTGCCACTTGGGCCAACTCGCGCTGCTTTGAGGGTGCCCACGGAGCTCTGCAAACTGAGACCAGGAACGTAGGATTGCGGGTTTTGTTTTCGCGGGCAGAAGCCTCTCTCAGTGCCAGGTAGGCCCTTGTTCCTTAGGGGCAGGCTGGCAGGAAGATTTCCACGAATATCAAGATGCTGCCCAGGGACAAGCTGCTACCTGTGCTAACTCGGGCTGCTTTGAGAGTGCCCATGGAGCTCTGCAAACTGAGACCATGAACCTGGGGTGCTGATTTTTGTTTCCCTGGGCAGAAGCATTTGCAGTGCCAGGTAGGCCCTTGGTCTTTAAGGGCAGGCAGCCTGCTGTATTTCCACGAATATCAAGATGCTGCCCAGGGACAAGCTGCCACCTGTGCCAACTCACGCTGCTTTGAGAGTGCCCATGGTGCTCTGCAAACTGAGACCAGAAACGTGGGGTGCTGGGTTTTGTTTTCCAGGGCAGAAGCCTTTGTCAGTACCAAGTAGGCCCTTGTTCCTTAGGGACAGCCTGGAAGCAAGATTTCCCCGAATATCAAAATGCTGCCCAGGGATATTCTGCCACCTGTGCCAACTCGGGCTGCTTTGAGAGTGCCCATGGTGCTCTGCAAACTGAGACCAGGAACGTGGGTTTGTGGGTTTTGTTTTCCCGGGCAGAAACATTTGCAGGACCAGGTAGGCCCTCGGCCCTTTGGGGGAGGCTGGCACCAGGATTTCCACGAAAATCAAGTTTCCGCCCAGGGACAAGCTGCCACCTTTGCCAACTCACGCTGCTTTGAGAGTGCCCACGGAGCTCTGCAAACTGTGACCAGGACCGTGGGGTGCTGAGTTTTGTTTTCCCGGGCAGAAGTATTTGTCAGTACTAGGTAGGCCCACGGTCTTTCAGGGCCATCAGCCTGCTGAATTTCCACGAATATCAGGATGCTGCCCACGGAGGAGCTGCCACCTGTGCCAACTCGGGCTGCTTTGAGAGTGCCCATGGTGCTCTGCAAACTGAGACCAGAAACGTGGGGTGCTGGGTTTTGTTTTCCAGGGCAGAAGCCTTTGTCAGTACCAGGAGGGTCCTTGTTCCTTATGGGCAGTCTGCCTGCTGGATTTCCACGAATATCAAGATGCTGCCCAGGGACAAGCTGCCACCTGTGCCAACTCGGGCTGCTTTGAGAGTGCCCATGGAGCTCTGCAAACTGGGACAAGGAAAGTGGTGTTCTGAGTATTGTTTTCCCGGTCAGAAGCCTTTGTCAGTGTCAGGTCGGCCCTTGTTCCACAGGGGCAGGCTGCCTGCTGGATTTCCACGAATATCAAGATGCCGCCCAGGGACAAGCTGCCACCTGTGCCAACTCGGGCTGCTTTGAGAGTGCCCACGGTGCTCTGCAAACTGAGATGTGGAACGTGGGGTGGTGGATTTTGTTTCCCTGGGCAGAAGCCTTTGTCAGTACCAGGAAGGCCCTTGTTCATCAGGGGCAGGCTGCCGGCTGGATTTCCACGAATATCAAGATGCTGCCCAGGGACAAGCTGCCACTTGAGCCAACTCGCGCTCCTTTGAGGGTGCCCACGGAGCTCTGCAAACTGAGACCAGGAAGGTAGGGTTGTGGGTTTTGTTTTCCCGGGCAGAAGCCTTTGTCAGTACCAGGTAGGCCCTTGTTCCTTAGGGGCAGGCTGCCTACAGGATTTCCACGAATATCAAGATGCTGCCCAGGGACAAGCTGCCACCTGTGCCAACTCGTGCTGCTTTGAGAGTGCCCATGGAGCTCTGCAAACTGAGACCATGAACCTGGGGTGCTGAGTTTTGTTTCTCCGGGCAGAAGCATTTGAAGTGCCAGGTAGGCCCTCGGTCCTTAAGGACAGGCAGCCTGCTGGATTTCCACGAATATCAAGATGCTGCCCAGGGACAAGCTGCCACCTGTGCCAACTCGCGCTGCTTTGAGAGTGCCCATGGTGCTCTGCAAACTGAGACCAGAAACGTGGTGTTCTGAGTTTTGTTTTCCCGGGCAGAAGCCTTTGTCAGTACCAGGTCGGCCCTTGGGGGCCAGCTGCCTGCAGGATTTCCACGAATATCAAAATGCTGCCCAGGGACAAGCTGCCACTTGTGCCAACTTGGGCTGCTTTGAGAGTGCCCACGGAGCTCTTCAAACTGAGAGAAAATATGTGGGGTTATGGGTTTTGTTTTCCCGGGCAGAAGCCTTTGTCAGTACGAAGTAGGCCCTCGGCCCTTCATGGCTGGCTGCCTGCTGGATTTCCACGAATATCAAGATGCCACCCAGGGACAAGCTGCCACCTGTGCCAACTCGGGCTGCTTTGAGAGTGCCCATGGAGCTCTGCAAAGTTAGACCAGGAACTTGCCTTGGTGAGTTTTGTTTCCCCGGGCAGAAGCATTTGCAGTACCAGGCAGGCTCTCGGAACTTCAGGGCCGTCTGCCTGCTGGATTTCCACGAATATCAAGATGCTGCCCAGGGACAAGCTGCCACTTGGGCCAACTCGCGCTGCTTTGGGGGTGCCCACGGAGCTCTGCAAACTGAGACCATAACCTAGGGTTGTGGGTTTTGTTTTCTCGGGCAGAAGCCTCTCTCAGTACCAGGTAGGCCCTTGTTCCTTAGGGGCAGGCTGCCTGCTGAATTTCCACGAATATCAAGATGCTGCCCAGGGACCAGCTGCCACTTGGGCCAACTCGTGCTGCTATGAGGGTGCCCACGGAGCTCTGCAAACTGAGACCAGGAACGTAGGACTGTGGGTTTTGTTTTCCCGGGCAGAAGCCTCTCTCAGTACCAGGTATGCCCTTGTTCCTTAGGTGCAGGCGGGCAGCAAGCTTTCCACGAATATCAAGATGCTGCCCAGGGATATTCTGCCACCTGTGCCAACTCGTGCTGCTTTGAGAGTGCCCACGGAGCTCTGCAAACTGAGACCATGAACCTGGGGTGCTGAGTTTTGTATCTCCGGGCAGAAGCATTTGCAGTGCCAGGTAGGCCCTCGGTCCTTAAGGGCAGGCAGCCTGCTTTATTTCCACGAATATCAAGATGCTGCCCAGGGACAAGCTGCCACCTGTGCCAACTCACGCTGCTTTGAGTGTGCCTATGGTGCTCTGCAAACTGAGACCAGAAACGTGGGGTGCTGGGTTTTGTTTTCCAGGGCAGAAGCCTTTGTCAGTACCAAGTAGGCCCTTGTTCCTTAGGGACAGCCTGGAAGCAAGATTTCCCCGAATATCAAAATGCTGCCCAGGGATATTCTGCCACCTGTGCCAACTCGGGCTGCTTTGAGAGTGCCCACGGAGTTCTTCAAACTGAGACCAGGAACGTGGGTTTGTCGGTGTTGTTTTCCCGGGCAGAAACATTTGCAGGACCAGGTAGGCCCTCGGCCCTTTTGGGGAGGCTGGCACCAGGATTTCCACAAAAATCAAGTTTCCGCCCAGGGACAAGCTGCCACCTTTGCCAACTCACGCTGCTTTGAGAGTGCCCACGGAGCTCTGCAAACTGTGACCAGGACCGTGGGGTGCTGAGTTTTGTTTTCCCGGGCAGAAGTATTTGTCAGTACTAGGTAGGCCCACGGTCTTTCAGGGCCGTCAGCCTGCTGAATTTCCACGAATATCAGGATGCTGCCCACGGAGGAGCTGCCACCTGTGCCAACTCACGCTGCTTTGAGAGTGCCCATGGTGCTCTGCAAACTGAGACCAGAAACGTGGGGTGCTGGGTTTTGTTTTCCAGGGCAGAAGCCTTTGTCAGTACCAGGAGGGTCCTTGTTCCTTATGGGCAGTCTGCCTGCTGGATTTCCACGAATATCAAGATGCTGCCCAGGGACAAGCTGCCACCTGTGCCAACTCGGGCTGCTTTGAGAGTGCCCATGGAGCTCTGCAAACTGGGACCAGGAAAGTGGTGTTCTGAGTATTGTTTTCCCGGTCAGAAGCCTTTGTCAGTGTCAGGTCGGCCCTTGTTCCACAGGGGCAGGCTGCCTGCTGGATTTCCACGAATATCAAGATGCCGCCCAGGGACAAGCTGCCACCTGTGCCAACTCGGGCTGGTTTGAGAGTGCCCATGGAGCTCTGCAAACTGAGACCTGGAACGTGGGGTGGTGGGTTTTGTTTCCCCGGGCAGAAGCCTTTGTCAGTACCAGGTCAGGCCTTGGCCCTTGGGGGCCGGCTGCCTGCAGGATTTCCACAAATATCAAGATGCCGCCCAGGGACAAGCTGCCACCTGTGCCAACTCGGGCTGCTTTGAGAGTGCCCACGGTGCTCTGCAAACTGAGATGTGGAACGTGGGGTGGTGGATTTTGTTTCCCTGGGCAGAAGCCTTTGTCAGTACCAGGAAGGCCCTTGTTCATCAGGGGCAGGCTGCCGGCTGGATTTCCACGAATATCAAGATGCTGCCCAGGGAGAAGCTGCCACTTGTGCCAACTCGCGCTGCTTTGAGGGTGCCCACGGAGCTCTGCAAACTGAGACCAGGAAGGTAGGTTTGTGGGTTTTGTTTTCCCGGGCAGAAGCCTTTGTCAGTACCAGGTCGGCCCTTGGCCCTTGGGGGCCAGCTGCCTGCAGGATTTCCACGAATATCAAAATGCTGCCCAGGGACAAGCTGCCACTTGTGCCAACTCGGGCTGCTTTGAGAGTGCCCACGGAGCTCTTCAAACTGAGAGAAAGTATGTGGGGTTATGGGTTTTGTTTTCCCGGGCAGAAGCCTTTGTCAGTACGAAGTAGGCCCTCAGCCCTTAGAGGCTGGCTGCCTGCTGGATTTCCACGAATATCAAGATGCCGCCCAGGGACAAGCTGCCACCTGTGCCAACTCGGGCTGCTTTGAGAGTGCCCATGGAGCTCTGCAAAGTTAGACCAGGAACTTGCCTTGGTGAGTTTTGTTTCCCCGGGCAGAAGCATTTGCAGTACCAGGCAGGCTCTCGGAACTTCAGGGCCGTCTGCCTGCTGGATTTCCACGAATATCAAGATGCTGCCCAGGGATAAGCTGCCACTTGGGCCAACTCGCGCTGCTTTGAGGGTGCCCACGGAGCTCTGCAAACTGA
Source organism: Motacilla alba alba (assembly GCF_015832195.1). Lineage (NCBI taxonomy): Eukaryota > Metazoa > Chordata > Aves > Passeriformes > Motacillidae > Motacilla > Motacilla alba. The sequence continues at coordinate 42,852 of NW_024037302.1, read as the reverse complement.
GACCATAACCTAGGGTTGTGGGTTTTGTTTTCTCGGGCAGAAGCCTCTCTCAGTACCAGGTAGGCCCTTGTTCCTTAGGGGCAGGCTGCCTGCTGAATTTCCACGAATATCAAGATGCTGCCCAGGGACAAGCTGCCACCTGTGCCAGCTCGGGCTGCTTTGAGGGTGCCCACGGAGCTCTAAAAACTGAGACAGGGTACATGGGGTTGTGGGTTTTGTTTCCCCGGGCAGAAGCCATTGTAAGTACCAGGTAGGCCCTCGGCCCTTAGGGGCAGGCTGGCAGCAAGACTTCCACGAATATCAAGATGCCGCCCAGGGACAAGCTGCCACCTGTGCCAACTCACGCTGCTTTGAGAGTGCCCACGGATCTCTTCAAACTGAGCCAAAGTATGTGGGGTTTTGGGTTTTTTTTTCCCGGGCAGAACCCTTTGTCAGTACCAAGTAGGACCTCGGCCCTTAGAGGCAGTCTGCCTGCTGGATTTCCACGCATATCTAGATGCCGCCCAGGAACAAGCTGCCACCTGTGCCAACTCGGGCTGCTTTGAGAGTACCCATGGTGCTCTACAAACAGAAACCAGGAGCGTGGGATGGTGAGTTTTTTTTTTCCTCGGCAGAAGCCTTTGTCAGTACCAGGTAGGCCCTCGGCCCTTCATGGCTGGCTGCCTGCTGGATTTCCACGAATATCAAGATGCCGCCCAGGGATATTCTGCCACCTGTGCCAACTCGGGCTGCTTTGAGAGTGCCCATGGAGCTCTGCAAACTGAGACCGGGACCGTGGGGTTCTGAGTTTTGTTTTCCCGGCAGAAGCCTTTGTCAGTACCAGGTAGGCCTTCGGCCCTATGGGTCCGGTTGCAGGCTGGATTTCCCCGAATAACAAGATGCCGCCCAGGGACAAGCTGCCACCTGTGCCAACTCGGGCTGCTTTGAGAGTGCCCATGGAGCTCTTCAAACTGTGGCCTGGAACGTCGGGTAGTGTGTCTTGTTTTGCTGGGTAGAAGACTTACTCTGTACTAGGTCGGCCCTCCACCCTTAGCGGCCGGCTCCCCGCTGGATTTGCCCGAATATCACGGTGCCGTCCCGGGTCAAGCTGCCACCTGTGCCAACTCGGGCTGCTTTGAGAGTGCCCATGGAGCTCTACAAACTGAGACCAGCAACGTGGGATGGTGAGCTTTGTTTTTCTGGGAAGAAGCCTTTGTCAGTACCAGGTAGGCCCTCGGCCCTAAGGGGCCTGTTGCCTCCTGGATATCCACAAATATCAAGATGCCTCTCAGGGACAAGCTGCCACCTGTGCTAGCTCTGGCTGCTTTGAGAGTGCCCACGGAACTCTGCAAACTGAGACTAAGACCTTGGGGTGGTGGGTTTTTTTCTCCTTGGGCAGTATAATGCACAATACCTAGGTGTCCCTAAGCACGTTGATGCTTGGTGCCTGCTCGATTTCTGTATTAATCAGGATGCCATCCAATTAAAGGCTGATAGCTGTGCCAACGTTGGGTGCTTGCACAGTGCCCACAGAGCTCTGCAAACTGAGACCTAGACGGTGAGGTGTTGAGTTTTTTTTCCTGGGCTGTTGCCTGCACAGTACTTTTGTGGCCATTTGGGGCCTGTGACCAGGAAGGTGAGGTGGTGAGTTTGGTTTCCCTGGGAAAAAGCTCACCACATTTTTTGGATGGGCCTTGCGTGCAGGCCCCGGTTGGCTGCTGTAATGCCGCATTGATCAAGATCTAGCTCACGTACAACCTGCCACCTGTGCCACCTCAGGCTGCTCTCACAGTGCCTGTGGATACGACGCTCTGTTTGACTCTTAGAGGTCTAATTACAAGCTGTGTTTGATAAATTATGAGTGTGGTAAATGAATGTGTTCTAGGAGTGTGAGATCCTTGAAATAGTATAATTTTTGATTTTCTTATGGTTGGAAGATCGTTTTACAAGCATAATGGGAATACTCCTTTTTTTAGGTACTTTTTCTTCTAGAAAGTATACCATAAGTGTTTTCTAATATTAAATGACAGAGCAGCCCGTTGATCCTTTACTGGAAATTTTTCCTATTTTTCAAAAATAACAGAAAAAAGCTCTTGCAAAAATAAGGGGAAAAAATTGCTTTAAAAAGTATTTCATTACAGCTTTTAAAGGCAATTAAAGTGCACCCATTGCTGATGGGAAGCCGATAACTGGTTAAACATGTATTCACTTGTTATGTCTCTCTAAAGAAATACTCTAACATCAAGCAATTAATCCCTTCCATCATAGTTTTAACCTCTTTCCTAGTTTAAATGTCAATGAAAAACATCATGAAGAACTCCATATGTATCTCTCCGATTCATCTTACATACAAAGCAACTATTTTTCCACCGGTTTGCTTGATGGTCTGCTTACTGCATTCAGCATTTTTTGGCATGCTTTTTTGCTTCTTTCTGCTGTCAATACTGGCCAATACATGCCATCTGCCAATGGTAGGATTTCTCTCACCTAAGCATATGGATTGAATCTTTAAGATCACTTTCGATAAAATGGACAAAAAAGGAGTTGTTTGATTCCACCTAACATTGAGTCTCTTGGTAAAGGTCACCTGGAGAAAAGTTTTTGCTTCTAGAATTCAACTCATGGATTGAAATATTTGAGAAGACTGATAGGCACTGGAGCATGGAGACACCTTCAGCCTCTGTGGATATAAAGCCCAGATTAAAATGATCAATTCTCTCAACTTGATGGACTGTACTGAGCAGAATTCTGACTAGAATCTCTTTCACACATAGAACACCCTGTTCAAGACACATGGTAAGATGAAGCTCACCTCCGGTTCCCTGCAGGTATTTGTATTTCTAATGAGTCTTTGGGATGCCTAGGTGATTTTCAGATGTCTAAAGATGAGACAAAGCCCACGACTTTCTCAAGACCTGGAACCATCTCCCTAGAAGCTGCAAAACACACAATGCCTCACTTGTGTCAAATTTGCCAAAGCAAGGACTAGAGCAAGAACTGGATGCAAAATACTTACACAGAGATGATAGTTTTTAAGATATTCATCAGATATTCTTCACATGGGAAGAGTCTTGAACTCTTCTGTGATAGAACCCCAAAACTAAATGTTTTTTTTTTCATTGAGCACTCTTCTTGATGCAATTCTTCAACTTGGCATGGCTTAATTCAATAGCATCCAAGTCAGAGAAAAATTGATAAAGGCAGATAGGAAAGAAAATTAGAAATTCGTTACTCAGAGTGTGAGTAGGAAGACAGGGAGCCATTCAAAAGAATAAGGAAACAAAACAGGAGCAGTGAAAATGAGACACATCCTGCATCTTTCCGGCGGGGAAGATGGATTATTTAATTAGTGACAAAATTAGAAGAGCCTGAACATTTGCTGTCCCACAACAGGAACAGAAAAACCATTGGGCACGCACATAATAGCCAAAGAAACATAACAAAGAGAAGGAAATACAGAGAATAGGAAAAAGAAGTAAGACGCTTTTTTCAATCATTGAAATTCAGGTGGTGTATCATTCTAATACACTTTTTTATACAGTAAAAGAGTAGTTATATACAGTCGGGTAAATTGCAGCTATGTATCATTTTTAGACAGGAAATGTTTTCCAAGAAACAGGTACCAGATTATATATACAAGTTCCTGACTGCCAAAGAAGAAAGTACAAAACAGCAAACACTTGGGTAAAGTCCCAGGAACCAGAGATCAAGATCTACACCGATATAAGGAGAGCGCTGAGTTTTTCAAGAAGCAAAAGCGAATGCAGCTGACTGTGCTTGTGGATGAAAAGCTGTGGGATTTTTTGCAATTCCATTAAGAGCGCACAAAAGCGCGGTGCTCGGCTGCCTCATGCTTCGCATGCTGCGAGATGCACAGAAATTAAGATGAGCAAGGTTCTTCAGCTTTGCCCTTTTTCAGCAGCTGCGCCACACCGATGGACTGGAATATCTCTCGAGATGTTTTCCTTTCTCAAGAATGTATTGTTGCTGTGTCTTGACCGCACAAGGATAAGTATGAAGAGATCATAGCCATCTCGAAATAAATTCGCCGCTTTATTAAAAAGATAAATGCTTCAACAATGCGCAGCCACGACAAAAATCAGGGCCAAGACTGGGAGACGTTTGCTGTGCTGGCACCCAATTTCTGTCGGCGAAAAGTCATGGAGAAGCTTTTGGCTTGGATGCAGACGACGAGAGAGGCAGAAGACGGAGGTACGGGGCTGTCCGGAGCGAAGTGCCGCTGGCCGGCGTCTTTCGCCCGAAGCACCACACGGGGGCGCACCGAGACCATCACAAGCAGCAGTGCGCGAAGAAGCGGCTCTTTCGCCTTCGGTAGACGGAGAGCCGGCAGCTTGCAGGAGGTGAAGAAGCAAGCCGCACAACAGCAGCATTGTGGGCGCAGCTGTCGAACTGCTGCGGGATGGTGGATTGCCACTCGTATGCCTTTGAAAATCACGTTAGCATGCGAATGGAAGAAGTTTTTGGACAACTTTGCAATGCATCTTGCTAGTGCTCCTGCAACGCTCCGTGGAAACTCTTGCGGGTCTCTTTGCGCTGCGAGATGCAAAGAACTGGGTGAACTCGTCAAACAAGATCGGTAGATGTTTGCAGTGCTGGCACACTTTCTCTCTCGGCGAGAAGTCATGGAGAAGCTTTTGGCTAGGATGCAGACGACGAGAGAGGCAGAAGACGGAGGTACGGGGCTGTCCGGAGCGAAGTGCCGCTGGCCGGCGTCTTTCGCCCGAAGCAGCGCTCCGGAGCGCACCGCCACCGGCACAAGCAGCAGTGCGCGAAGTAGCGGCTCTTTCGCTTTCGCTAGACGTAGAGCCGGCAGCTTGCAGGAGGTGAAGAAGCAAGCCGCACAACAGCAGCATTGTGGGCGCAGCTCTCTTACTGCTGCGGGATGGTGGATTGCCACTCGTATGCCTTTGAAAATCACGTTAGCATGCGAATGGAAGAAGTTTTTGGACAACTTTGCAATGCATCTTGCTAGTGCTCCTGCAACGCTCCGTGGAAACTCTTGCGGGTCTCTTTGAGCTGCGAGATGCAAAGAACTGGGTGAACTCGTCAAGCAAGATCGGAAGATGTTTGCAGTGCTGGCACACTTTCTCTCTCGGCGAGAAGTCATGGAGAAGCTTTTGGCTAGGATGCAGACGACGAGAGAGGCAGAAGACGGAGGTACGGGGCTGTCCGGAGCGAAGTGCCGCTGGCCGGCGTCTTTCGCCCGAAGCAGCGCTCCGGAGCGCACCGCCACCGGCACAAGCAGCAGTGCGCGAAGAAGCGGCTCTTTCGCTTTCGCTAGACGGAGAGCCGGCAGCTTGCAGGAGGTGAAGAAGCAAGCCGCACAACAGCAGCATTGTGGGCGCAGCTGTCGAACTGCTGCGGGATGGTGGAATGCCACTCGTATGCCTTTGAAAATCACGTTAGCATGCGAATGGAAGAAGTTTTTGGACAACTTTGCAATGCATCTTGCTAGTGCTCCTGCAACGCTCCGTGGAAACTCTTGCGGGTCTCTTTGCGCTGCGAGGTGCAAAGAACTGGGTGAACTCGTCAAACAAGATCGGAAGATGTTTGCAGTGCTGGCACACTTTCTTTCTCGGCGAGAAGTCATGGAGAAGCTTTTGGCTAGGATGCAGACGACGAGAGAGGCAGAAGACGGAGGTACGGGGCTGTCCGGAGCGAAGTGCCGCTGGCCGGCGTCTTTCGCCCGAAGCAGCGCTCCGGAGCGCACCGCCACCGGCACAAGCAGCAGTGCGCGAAGTAGCGGCTCTTTCGCTTTCGCTAGACGGAGAGCCGGCAGCTTGCAGGAGGTGAAGAAGCAAGCCGCACAACAGCAGCATTGTGGGCGCAGCTGTCGAACTGCTGCGGGATGGTGGAATGCCACTCGTATGCCTTTGAAAATCACGTTAGCATGCGAATGGAAGAAGTTTTTGGACAACTTTGCAATGCATCTTGCTAGTGCTCCTGCAACGCTCCGTGGAAACTCTTGCGGGTCTCTTTGAGCTGCGAGATGCAAAGAACTGGGTGAACTCGTCAAGCAAGATCGGAAGATGTTTGCAGTGCTGGCACACTTTCTCTCTCGGCGAGAAGTCATGGAGAAGCTTTTGGCTAGGATGCAGACGACGAGAGAGGCAGAAGCCGGAGGTACGGGGCTGTCCGGAGCGAAGTGGCGCTGGCCGGCGTCTTTCGCCCGAAGCAGCGCTCCGGAGCGCACCGCCACCGGCACAAGCAGCAGTGCGCGAAGTAGCGGCTCTTTCGCTTTCGCTAGACGAAGAGCCGGCAGCTTGCAGGAGGTGAAGAAGCAAGCCGCACAACAGCAGCATTGTGGGCGCAGCTCTCTTACTGCTGCGGGATGGTGGATTGCCACTCGTATGCCTTTGAAAATCACGTTAGCATGCGAATGGAAGAAGTTTTTGGACAACTTTGCAATGCATCTTGCTAGTGCTCCTGCAACGCTCCGTGGAAACTCTTGCGGGTCTCTTTGAGCTGCGAGATGCAAAGAACTGGGTGAACTCGTCAAACAAGATCGGAAGATGTTTGCAGTGCTGGCACACTTTCTCTCTCGGCGAGAAGTCATGGAGAAGCTTTTGGCTAGGATGCAGACGACGAGAGAGGCAGAAGACGGAGGTACGGGGCTGTCCGGAGCGAAGTGCCGCTGGCCGGCGTCTTTCGCCCGAAGCAGCGCGCCGGAGCGCACCGCCACCGGCACAAGCAGCAGTGCGCGAAGAAGCGGCTCTTTCGCCTTCGCTAGACGGAGAGCCGGCAGATTGCAGGAGGTTCAGAAGCAAGCCGCACAACAGCAGCATTGTGGGCGCAGCTCTCGAACTGCTGCGGGATGGTGGGTTGCCATTCGTATGCCTATGAAAATCACTTTAGCATGCGAATGGAAGAAGTTTTTGGACAACTTTGCAATGCATCTTGCTAGTGCTCCTGCAACGCTCCGTGGAAACTCTTGCGGGTCTCTTTGCGCTGCGAGATGCAAAGAACTGGGTGAACTCGTCAAACAAGATCGGAAGATGTTTGCAGTGCTGGCACACTTTCTCTCTCGGCGAGAAGTCATGGAGAAGCTTTTGGCTAGGATGCAGACGACGAGAGAGGCAGAAGACGGAGGTACGGGGCTATCCGGAGCGAAGTGCCGCTGGCCGGCGTCTTTCGCCCGAAGCAGCGCTCCGGAGCGCACCGCCACCGGCACAAGCAGCAGTGCGCGAAGTAGCGGCTCTTTCGCTTTCGCTAGACGGAGAGCCGGCAGCTTGCAGGAGGTGAAGAAGCAAGCCGCACAACAGCAGCATTGAGGGCGCAGCTCTCTTACTGCTGCGGGATGGTGGATTGCCACTCGTATGCCTTTGAAAATCACGTTAACATGCGAATGGAAGAAGTTTTTGGACAACTTTGCAATGCATCTTGCTAGTGCTCCTGCAACGCTCCGTGGAAACTCTTGCGGGTCTCTTTGCGCTGCGAGATGCAAAGAACTGGCTGAACGCGTCAAGCAAGATCGGTAGATGTTTGCAGTGCTGGCACACTTTCTCTCTGGGCGAGAAGTCATGGAGAAGCTTTTGGCTAGGATGCAGACGACGAGAGAGGCAGAAGCCGGAGGTACGGGGCTGTCCGGAGCGAAGTGGCGCTGGCCGGCGTCTTTCGCCCGAAGCAGCGCGCCGGAGCGCACCGCCACCGGCACAAGCAGCAGTGCGCGAAGAAGCGGCTCTTTCGCCTTCGCTAGACGGAGAGCCGGCAGATTGCAGGAGGTTCAGAAGCAAGCCGCACAACAGCAGCATTGTGTGCGCAGCTGTCGAACTGCTGCGGGATGGTGGGTTGCCATTCGTATGCCTATGAAAATCACTTCAGCATGCGAATGGAAGAAGTTTTTGGACAACTTTGCAATGCATCTTGCTAGTGCTCCTGCAACGCTCCGTGGAAACTCTTGCGGGTCTCTTTGCGCTGCGAGATGCAAAGAACTGGGTGAACGCGTCAAGCAAGATCGGTAGATGTTTGCAGTGCTGGCACACTTTCTCTCTGGGCGAGAAGTCATGGAGAAGCTTTTGGCTAGGATGCAGACGACGAGAGAGGCAGAAGACGGAGGTACGGGGCTGTCCGGAGCGAAGTGCCGCTCGCGGGCGTCTATCGCCCGAAGCAGCGCTCCGGAGCGCACCGCCACCGGCACAAGCAGCAGTGCGCGAAGTAGCGGCTCTTTCGCTTTCGCTAGACGGAGAGCCGGCAGCTTGCAGGAGGTGAAGAAGCAAGCCGCACAACAGCAGCATTGTGGGCGCAGCTCTCTTACTGCTGCGGGATGGTGGATTGCCACTCGTATGCCTTTGAAAATCACGTTAGCATGCGAATGGAAGAAGTTTTTGGACAACTTTGCAATGCATCTTGCTAGTGCTCCTGCAACGCTCCGTGGAAACTCTTGCGGGTCTCTTTGCGCTGCGAGGTGCAAAGAACTGGGTGAACTCGTCAAACAAGATCGGAAGATGTTTGCAGTGCTGGCACACTTTCTTTCTCGGCGAGAAGTCATGGAGAAGCTTTTGGCTAGGATGCAGACGACGAGAGAGGCAGAAGACGGAGGTACGGGGCTGTCCGGAGCGAAGTGCCGCTGGCCGGCGTCTTTCGCCCGAAGCAGCGCTCCGGAGCGCACCGCCACCGGCACAAGCAGCAGTGCGCGAAGTAGCGGCTCTTTCGCTTTCGCTAGACGGAGAGCCGGCAGCTTGCAGGAGGTGAAGAAGCAAGCCGCACAACAGCAGCATTGTGGGCGCAGCTGTCGAACTGCTGCGGGATGGTGGAATGCCACTCGTATGCCTTTGAAAATCACGTTAGCATGCGAATGGAAGAAGTTTTTGGACAACTTTGCAATGCATCTTGCTAGTGCTCCTGCAACGCTCCGTGGAAACTCTTGCGGGTCTCTTTGAGCTGCGAGATGCAAAGAACTGGGTGAACTCGTCAAGCAAGATCGGAAGATGTTTGCAGTGCTGGCACACTTTCTCTCTCGGCGAGAAGTCATGGAGAAGCTTTTGGCTAGGATGCAGACGACGAGAGAGGCAGAAGCCGGAGGTACGGGGCTGTCCGGAGCGAAGTGGCGCTGGCCGGCGTCTTTCGCCCGAAGCAGCGCTCCGGAGCGCACCGCCACCGGCACAAGCAGCAGTGCGCGAAGTAGCGGCTCTTTCGCTTTCGCTAGACGAAGAGCCGGCAGCTTGCAGGAGGTGAAGAAGCAAGCCGCACAACAGCAGCATTGTGGGCGCAGCTCTCTTACTGCTGCGGGATGGTGGATTGCCACTCGTATGCCTTTGAAAATCACGTTAGCATGCGAATGGAAGAAGTTTTTGGACAACTTTGCAATGCATCTTGCTAGTGCTCCTGCAACGCTCCGTGGAAACTCTTGCGGGTCTCTTTGAGCTGCGAGATGCAAAGAACTGGGTGAACTCGTCAAGCAAGATCGGAAGATGTTTGCAGTGCTGGCACACTTTCTCTCTCGGCGAGAAGTCATGGAGAAGCTTTTGGCTAGGATGCAGACGACGAGAGAGGCAGAAGACGGAGGTACGGGGCTGTCCGGAGCGAAGTGCCGCTGGCCGGCGTCTTTCGCCCGAAGCAGCGCTCCGGAGCGCACCGCCACCGGCACAAGCAGCAGTGCGCGAAGAAGCGGCTCTTTCGCCTTCGCTAGACGGAGAGCCGGCAGATTGCAGGAGGTTCAGAAGCAAGCCGCACAACAGCAGCATTGTGGGCGCAGCTCTCGAACTGCTGCGGGATGGTGGGTTGCCATTCGTATGCCTATGAAAATCACTTTAGCATGCGAATGGAAGAAGTTTTTGGACAACTTTGCAATGCATCTTGCTAGTGCTCCTGCAACGCTCCGTGGAAACTCTTGCGGGTCTCTTTGCGCTGCGAGATGCAAAGAACTGGGTGAACTCGTCAAACAAGATCGGAAGATGTTTGCAGTGCTGGCACACTTTCTCTCTCGGCGAGAAGTCATGGAGAAGCTTTTGGCTAGGATGCAGACGACGAGAGAGGCAGAAGACGGAGGTACGGGGCTATCCGGAGCGAAGTGCCGCTGGCCGGCGTCTTTCGCCCGAAGCAGCGCTCCGGAGCGCACCGCCACCGGCACAAGCAGCAGTGCGCGAAGTAGCGGCTCTTTCGCTTTCGCTAGACGGAGAGCCGGCAGCTTGCAGGAGGTGAAGAAGCAAGCCGCACAACAGCAGCATTGAGGGCGCAGCTCTCTTACTGCTGCGGGATGGTGGATTGCCACTCGTATGCCTTTGAAAATCACGTTAACATGCGAATGGAAGAAGTTTTTGGACAACTTTGCAATGCATCTTGCTAGTGCTCCTGCAACGCTCCGTGGAAACTCTTGCGGGTCTCTTTGCGCTGCGAGATGCAAAGAACTGGCTGAACGCGTCAAGCAAGATCGGTAGATGTTTGCAGTGCTGGCACACTTTCTCTCTGGGCGAGAAGTCATGGAGAAGCTTTTGGCTAGGATGCAGACGACGAGAGAGGCAGAAGCCGGAGGTACGGGGCTGTCCGGAGCGAAGTGGCGCTGGCCGGCGTCTTTCGCCCGAAGCAGCGCGCCGGAGCGCACCGCCACCGGCACAAGCAGCAGTGCGCGAAGAAGCGGCTCTTTCGCCTTCGCTAGACGGAGAGCCGGCAGATTGCAGGAGGTTCAGAAGCAAGCCGCACAACAGCAGCATTGTGTGCGCAGCTGTCGAACTGCTGCGGGATGGTGGGTTGCCATTCGTATGCCTATGAAAATCACTTCAGCATGCGAATGGAAGAAGTTTTTGGACAACTTTGCAATGCATCTTGCTAGTGCTCCTGCAACGCTCCGTGGAAACTCTTGCGGGTCTCTTTGCGCTGCGAGATGCAAAGAACTGGGTGAACGCGTCAAGCAAGATCGGTAGATGTTTGCAGTGCTGGCACACTTTCTCTCTGGGCGAGAAGTCATGGAGAAGCTTTTGGCTAGGATGCAGACGACGAGAGAGGCAGAAGACGGAGGTACGGGGCTGTCCGGAGCGAAGTGCCGCTCGCGGGCGTCTATCGCCCGAAGCAGCGCTCCGGAGCGCACCGCCACCGGCACAAGCAGCAGTGCGCGAAGTAGCGGCTCTTTCGCTTTCGCTAGACGGAGAGCCGGCAGCTTGCAGGAGGTGAAGAAGCAAGCCGCACAACAGCAGCATTGTGGGCGCAGCTCTCTTACTGCTGCGGGATGGTGGATTGCCACTCGTATGCCTTTGAAAATCACGTTAGCATGCGAATGGAAGAAGTTTTTGGACAACTTTGCAATGCATCTTGCTAGTGCTCCTGCAACGCTCCGTGGAAACTCTTGCGGGTCTAATTGAGCTGCGAGATGCAAAGAACTGGGTGAACTCGTCAAGCAAGATCGGAAGATGTTTGCAGTGCTGGCACACTTTCTCTCTCGGCGAGAAGTCATGGAGAAGCTTTAGGCTAGGATGCAGACGACGAGAGAGGCAGAAGACGGAGGTACGGGGCTGTCCGGAGCGAAGTGCCGCTGGCCGGCGTCTTTCGCCCGAAGCAGCGCTCCGGAGCGCACCGCCACCGGCACAAGCAGCAGTGCGCGAAGTAGCGGCTCTTTCGCTTTCGCTAGACGGAGAGCCGGCAGCTTGCAGGAGGTGAAGAAGCAAGCCGCACAACAGCAGCATTGTGGGCGCAGCTCTCGAACTGCTGCGGGATGGTGGGTTGCCATTCGTATGCCTATGAAAATCACTTCAGCATGCGAATGGAAGAAGTTTTTGGACAACTTTGCAATGCATCTTGCTAGTGCTCCTGCAACGCTCCGTGGAAACTCTTGCGGGTCTCTTTGCGCTGCGAGATGCAAAGAACTGGGTGAACGCGTCAAGCAAGATCGGTAGATGTTTGCAGTGCTGGCACACTTTCTCTCTGGGCGAGAAGTCATGGAGAAGCTTTTGGCTAGGATGCAGACGACGAGAGAGGCAGAAGACGGAGGTACGGGGCTGTCCGGAGCGAAGTGCCGCTCGCGGGCGTCTATCGCCCGAAGCAGCGCTCCGGAGCGCACCGCCACCGGCACAAGCAGCAGTGCGCGAAGTAGCGGCTCTTTCGCTTTCGCTAGACGGAGAGCCGGCAGCTTGCAGGAGGTGAAGAAGCAAGCCGCACAACAGCAGCATTGTGGGCGCAGCTCTCTTACTGCTGCGGGATGGTGGATTGCCACTCGTATGCCTTTGAAAATCACGTTAGCATGCGAATGGAAGAAGTTTTTGGACAACTTTGCAATGCATCTTGCTAGTGCTCCTGCAACGCTCCGTGGAAACTCTTGCGGGTCTAATTGAGCTGCGAGATGCAAAGAACTGGGTGAACTCGTCAAGCAAGATCGGAAGATGTTTGCAGTGCTGGCACACTTTCTCTCTCGGCGAGAAGTCATGGAGAAGCTTTAGGCTAGGATGCAGACGACGAGAGAGGCAGAAGACGGAGGTACGGGGCTGTCCGGAGCGAAGTGCCGCTGGCCGGCGTCTTTCGCCCGAAGCAGCGCTCCGGAGCGCACCGCCACCGGCACAAGCAGCAGTGCGCGAAGTAGCGGCTCTTTCGCTTTCGCTAGACGGAGAGCCGGCAGCTTGCAGGAGGTGAAGAAGCAAGCCGCACAACAGCAGCATTGTGGGCGCAGCTGTCGAACTGCTGCGGGATGGTGGAATGCCACTCGTATGCCTTTGAAAATCACGTTAGCATGCGAATGGAAGAAGTTTTTGGACAACTTTGCAATGCATCTTGCTAGTGCTCCTGCAACGCTCCGTGGAAACTCTTGCGGGTCTCTTTGCGCTGCGAGATGCAAAGAACTGGGTGAACTCGTCAAACAAGATCGGAAGATGTTTGCAGTGCTGGCACACTTTCTCTCTCGGCGAGAAGTCATGGAGAAGCTTTTGGCTAGGATGCAGACGACGAGAGAGGCAGAAGACGGAGGTACGGGGCTGTCCGGAGCGAAGTGCCGCTGGCCGGCGTCTTTCGCCCGAAGCAGCGCTCCGGAGCGCACCGCCACCGGCACAAGCAGCAGTGCGCGAAGTAGCGGCTCTTTCGCTTTCGCTAGACGTAGAGCCGGCAGCTTGCAGGAGGTTCAGAAGCAAGCCGCACAACAGCAGCATTGTGGGCGCAGCTCTCTTACTGCGGCGGGATGGTGGATTGCCACTCGTATGCCTTTGAAAATCACGTTAGCATGCGAATGGAAGAAGTTTTTGGACAACTTTGCAATGCATCTTGCTAGTGCTCCTGCAACGCTCCGTGGAAACTCTTGCGGGTCTCTTTGCGCTGCGAGATGCAAAGAACTGGGTGAACTCGTCAAACAAGATCGGAAGATGTTTGCAGTGCTGGCACACTTTCTCTCTCGGCGAGAAGTCATGGAGAAGCTTTTGGCTAGGATGCAGACGACGAGAGAGGCAGAAGACGGAGGTACGGGGCTGTCCGGAGCGAAGTGCCGCTGGCCGGCGTCTTTCGCCCGAAGCAGCGCTCCGGAGCGCACCGCCACCGGCACAAGCAGCAGTGCGCGAAGAAGCGGCTCTTTCGCTTTCGCTAGACGGAGAGCCGGCAGCTTGCAGGAGGTGAAGAAGCAAGCCGCACAACAGCAGCATTGTGGGCGCAGCTGTCGAACTGCTGCGGGATGGTGGAATGCCACTCGTATGCCTTTGAAAATCACGTTAGCATGCGAATGGAAGAAGTTTTTGGACAACTTTGCAATGCATCTTGCTAGTGCTCCTGCAACGCTCCGTGGAAACTCTTGCGGGTCTCTTTGCGCTGCGAGATGCAAAGAACTGGGTGAACTCGTCAAACAAGATCGGAAGATGTTTGCAGTGCTGGCACACTTTCTCTCTCGGCGAGAAGTCATGGAGAAGCTTTTGGCTAGGATGCAGACGACGAGAGAGGCAGAAGACGGAGGTACGGGGCTGTCCGGAGCGAAGTGCCGCTCGCGGGCGTCTATCGCCCGAAGCAGCGCTCCGGAGCGCACCGCCACCGGCACAAGCAGCAGTGCGCGAAGTAGCGGCTCTTTCGCTTTCGCTAGACGGAGAGCCGGCAGCTTGCAGGAGGTGAAGAAGCAAGCCGCACAACAGCAGCATTGTGGGCGCAGCTCTCTTACTGCTGCGGGATGGTGGATTGCCACTCGTATGCCTTTGAAAATCACGTTAGCATGCGAATGGAAGAAGTTTTTGGACAACTTTGCAATGCATCTTGCTAGTGCTCCTGCAACGCTCCGTGGAAACTCTTGCGGGTCTAATTGAGCTGCGAGATGCAAAGAACTGGGTGAACTCGTCAAGCAAGATCGGAAGATGTTTGCAGTGCTGGCACACTTTCTCTCTCGGCGAGAAGTCATGGAGAAGCTTTAGGCTAGGATGCAGACGACGAGAGAGGCAGAAGACGGAGGTACGGGGCTGTCCGGAGCGAAGTGCCGCTGGCCGGCGTCTTTCGCCCGAAGCAGCGCTCCGGAGCGCACCGCCACCGGCACAAGCAGCAGTGCGCGAAGTAGCGGCTCTTTCGCTTTCGCTAGACGGAGAGCCGGCAGCTTGCAGGAGGTGAAGAAGCAAGCCGCACAACACCAGCCCACTGCGGCTAGCTGGTTGCTAGATTTCCACGAATTTCAAGTTGCCACCAAGGGACAGGCTGCCACCAGTGCCAAGTCAGGCTGCTTGCAGAGTGCCTAAAGAGCTCTGCCAACTGAGACCAGGAACGTGGGCTGGTGAGTTTTGTATTCCGGGGCAGAAGCTGTGTCAGTATCAGGTAGGCCCTCAGTCCTTAGGGGCCGTCTGCCTGTTGGATTTCCGCCAATATCAAGATGCCGCCCAGGGACAAGCTGCCACCTGTGCCAACTCAGACTGCTTTGAGAGTGCCCACGGAGCTCTGCAAACTGAGACCAGGAACGTGGCGTGGTGGGTTTTCTTTCCCCGGGCAGAAGGCTTTGTCAGTACCAGGTAGGCCCTTGGCCCTTTGGGGCGGCTGCTCGCTGGATTTCCGCGAATATCAAGATGCCGCCCAGGGACCAACTGCCGCCTGTGCCAATTCGGGCTGCTTTGAGAGTGCCCATGGAGTTCTGCAATCTGAGACCAGGCACGTGGTGTGGTGAGCTTAGTTTACCTGGGCAGAAGCCTTTGTCAGTACCAGGTAGGCCTTCGCCCTTCGGGGCCAGCTGCCAGCTGGGTTTTTGCGAATCTGAAGATGCTGCCCAGGGACAAGCTGCCACCTGTGCCAACTCGCGCTGCCTTGAGAGTGCCCATGGAGCTCTGCAAACTGAGACCATTAACGTGGGTTGGTCTGTTTTGTTTCCCTGGGCAGAAGCATTTGTCAGTACCAGGTAGGCCCTTGGCACTTATGGGCCGGCTGCCGGCTGGATTTCCGCCAATATCAAGATGCCGCCCAGGGGCAAGCTGCCACCTGTGCCAACTCGGGCTGCTTTAAGAGTGCCCACAGAGCTCTGCAAACTGAGACCCGGAACGTGGGGTGGTGGGTTTTTTTTTTCCTGGGCAGAAGCCTTTGTCAGTACCAGGTAGGCTCTCAGTCCTTAGGGGCCGTCGGCCTGCCGGATTTCGACGAATATCAAGATGCCGCCCAGGGACAAGCTGCCACCTGTGGCAACTCACGCTGATTTTAGAGTACCCATGGAGCTCTGCAAACTGAGACCATGAACGTGTGTTGGCGAATTTTGTTTACCTGGGCAGAAGCCTTTGTCTGTTCCAGGTAGGCCCACGGCCCTTAGGGGCCGTCTGCCTGCTGGATTTCCGCCAATACCAAGATGCCGCCCAGGGACAAGCTGCCACCTGTGCCAACTCGGTCTGCTTTGAGAGTGCCCATGGAGCTCTGCAAACTGAGATGTGGAACGTGGGGTGGTGGGTTTTGTTTCCCTGGGCAGAAGCCTCTCTCAGTACCAGGAGGGCCCTTGTTCATCAGGGGCAGGCTGGCGGCTCAATTTCCACGAATATCAAGATGCTGCCCAGGGACAAGCTGCCACTTGGGCCAACTCGCGCTGCTTTGAGGGTGCCCACGGAGCTCTGCAAACTGAGACCAGGAACGTAGGATTGCGGGTTTTGTTTTCGCGGGCAGAAGCCTCTCTCAGTGCCAGGTAGGCCCTTGTTCCTTAGGGGCAGGCTGGCAGGAAGATTTCCACGAATATCAAGATGCTGCCCAGGGACAAGCTGCTACCTGTGCTAACTCGGGCTGCTTTGAGAGTGCCCATGGAGCTCTGCAAACTGAGACCATGAACCTGGGGTGCTGATTTTTGTTTCCCTGGGCAGAAGCATTTGCAGTGCCAGGTAGGCCCTTGGTCTTTAAGGGCAGGCAGCCTGCTGTATTTCCACGAATATCAAGATGCTGCCCAGGGACAAGCTGCCACCTGTGCCAACTCACGCTGCTTTGAGAGTGCCCATGGTGCTCTGCAAACTGAGACCAGAAACGTGGGGTGCTGGGTTTTGTTTTCCAGGGCAGAAGCCTTTGTCAGTACCAAGTAGGCCCTTGTTCCTTAGGGACAGCCTGGAAGCAAGATTTCCCCGAATATCAAAATGCTGCCCAGGGATATTCTGCCACCTGTGCCAACTCGGGCTGCTTTGAGAGTGCCCACGGAGTTCTTCAAACTGAGACCAGGAACGTGGGTTTGTGGGTTTTGTTTTCCCGGGCAGAAACATTTGCAGGACCAGGTAGGCCCTCGGCCCTTTGGGGGAGGCTGGCACCAGGATTTCCACGAAAATCAAGTTTCCGCCCAGGGACAAGCTGCCACCTTTGCCAACTCACGCTGCTTTGAGAGTGCCCACGGAGCTCTGCAAACTGTGACCAGGACCGTGGGGTGCTGAGTTTTGTTTTCCCGGGCAGAAGTATTTGTCAGTACTAGGTAGGCCCACGGTCTTTCAGGGCCGTCAGCCTGCTGAATTTCCACGAATATCAGGATGCTGCCCACGGAGGAGCTGCCACCTGTGCCAACTCACGCTGCTTTGAGAGTGCCCATGGTGCTCTGCAAACTGAGACCAGAAACGTGGGGTGCTGGGTTTTGTTTTCCAGGGCAGAAGCCTTTGTCAGTACCAGGAGGGTCCTTGTTCCTTATGGGCAGTCTGCCTGCTGGATTTCCACGAATATCAAGATGCTGCCCAGGGACAAGCTGCCACCTGTGCCAACTCGGGCTGCTTTGAGAGTGCCCATGGAGCTCTGCAAACTGGGTCAAGGAAAGTGGTGTTCTGAGTATTGTTTTCCCGGTCAGAAGCCTTTGTCAGTGTCAGGTCGGCCCTTGTTCCACAGGGGCAGGCTGCCTGCTGGATTTCCACGAATATCAAGATGCCGCCCAGGGACAAGCTGCCACCTGTGCCAACTCGGGCTGCTTTGAGAGTGCCCACGGTGCTCTGCAAACTGAGATGTGGAACGTGGGGTGGTGGATTTTGTTTCCCTGGGCAGAAGCCTTTGTCAGTACCAGGAAGGCCCTTGTTCATCAGGGGCAGGCTGCCGGCTGGATTTCCACGAATATCAAGATGCTGCCCAAGGACAAGCTGCCACTTGAGCCAACTCGCGCTCCTTTGAGGGTGCCCACGGAGCTCTGCAAACTGAGACCAGGAAGGTAGGGTTGTGGGTTTTGTTTTCCCGGGCAGAAGCCTTTGTCAGTACCAGGTAGGCCCTTGTTCCTTAGGGGCAGGCTGCCTACAGGATTTCCACGAATATCAAGATGCTGCCCAGGGACAAGCTGCCACCTGTGCCAACTCGTGCTGCTTTGAGAGTGCCCATGGAGCTCTGCAAACTGAGACCATGAACCTGGGGTGCTGAGTTTTGTTTCTCCGGGCAGAAGCATTTGAAGTGCCAGGTAGGCCCTCGGTCCTTAAGGACAGGCAGCCTGCTGGATTTCCACGAATATCAAGATGCTGCCCAGGGACAAGCTGCCACCTGTGCCAACTCGCGCTGCTTTGAGAGTGCCCATGGTGCTCTGCAAACTGAGACCAGAAACGTGGTGTTCTGAGTTTTGTTTTCCCGGGCAGAAGCCTTTGTCAGTACCAGGTCGGCCCTTGGCCCTTGGGGGCCAGCTGCCTGCAGGATTTCCACGAATATCAAAATGCTGCCCAGGGACAAGCTGCCACTTGTGCCAACTTGGGCTGCTTTGAGAGTGCCCACGGAGCTCTTCAAACTGAGAGAAAGTATGTGGGGTTATGGGTTTTGTTTTCCCGGGCAGAAGCCTTTGTCAGTACGAAGTAGGCCCTCGGCCCTTCATGGCTGGCTGCCTGCTGGATTTCCACGAATATCAAGATGCCACCCAGGGACAAGCTGCCACCTGTGCCAACTCGGGCTGCTTTGAGAGTGCCCATGGAGCTCTGCAAAGTTAGACCAGGAACTTGCCTTGGTGAGTTTTGTTTCCCCGGGCAGAAGCATTTGCAGTACCAGGCAGGCTCTCGGAACTTCAGGGCCGTCTGCCTGCTGGATTTCCACGAATATCAAGATGCTGCCCAGGGACAAGCTGCCACTTGGGCCAACTCGCGCTGCTTTGGGGGTGCCCACGGAGCTCTGCAAACTGAGACCTGGAACGTGGGGTGGTGGGTTTTGTTTTCTCGGGCAGAAGCCTCTCTCAGTACCAGGTAGGCCCTTGTTCCTTAGGGGCAGGCTGCCTGCTGAATTTCCACGAATATCAAGATGCTGCCCAGGGACCAGCTGCCACTTGGGCCAACTCGTGCTGCTATGAGGGTGCCCACGGAGCTCTGCAAACTGAGACCAGGAACGTAGGACTGTGGGTTTTGTTTTCCCGGGCAGAAGCCTCTCTCAGTACCAGGTATGCCCTTGTTCCTTAGGTGCAGGCGGGCAGCAAGCTTTCCACGAATATCAAAATGCTGCCCAGGGATATTCTGCCACCTGTGCCAACTCGGGCTGCTTTGAGAGTGCCCACGGAGTTCTTCAAACTGAGACCAGGAACGTGGGTTTGTCGGTGTTGTTTTCCCGGGCAGAAACATTTGCAGGACCAGGTAGGCCCTCGGCCCTTTTGGGGAGGCTGGCACCAGGATTTCCACAAAAATCAAGTTTCCGCCCAGGGACAAGCTGCCACCTTTGCCAACTCACGCTGCTTTGAGAGTGCCCACGGAGCTCTGCAAACTGTGACCAGGACCGTGGGGTGCTGAGTTTTGTTTTCCCGGGCAGAAGTATTTGTCAGTACTAGGTAGGCCCACGGTCTTTCAGGGCCGTCAGCCTGCTGAATTTCCACGAATATCAGGATGCTGCCCACGGAGGAGCTGCCACCTGTGCCAACTCACGCTGCTTTGAGAGTGCCCATGGTGCTCTGCAAACTGAGACCAGAAACGTGGGGTGCTGGGTTTTGTTTTCCAGGGCAGAAGCCTTTGTCAGTACCAGGAGGGTCCTTGTTCCTTATGGGCAGTCTGCCTGCTGGATTTCCACGAATATCAAGATGCTGCCCAGGGACAAGCTGCCACCTGTGCCAACTCGGGCTGCTTTGAGAGTGCCCATGGAGCTCTGCAAACTGGGTCAAGGAAAGTGGTGTTCTGAGTATTGTTTTCCCGGTCAGAAGCCTTTGTCAGTGTCAGGTCGGCCCTTGTTCCACAGGGGCAGGCTGCCTGCTGGATTTCCACGAATATCAAGATGCCGCCCAGGGACAAGCTGCCACCTGTGCCAACTCGGGCTGGTTTGAGAGTGCCCACGGTGCTCTGCAAACTGAGATGTGGAACGTGGGGTGGTGGATTTTGTTTCCCTGGGCAGAAGCCTTTGTCAGTACCAGGAAGGCCCTTGTTCATCAGGGGCAGGCTGCCGGCTGGATTTCCACGAATATCAAGATGCTGCCCAAGGACAAGCTGCCACTTGAGCCAACTCGCGCTCCTTTGAGGGTGCCCACGGAGCTCTGCAAACTGAGACCAGGAAGGTAGGGTTGTGGGTTTTGTTTTCCCGGGCAGAAGCCTTTGTCAGTACCAGGTAGGCCCTTGTTCCTTAGGGGCAGGCTGCCTACAGGATTTCCACGAATATCAAGATGCTGCCCAGGGACAAGCTGCCACCTGTGCCAACTCGTGCTGCTTTGAGAGTGCCCATGGAGCTCTGCAAACTGAGACCATGAACCTGGGGTGCTGAGTTTTGTTTCTCCGGGCAGAAGCATTTGAAGTGCCAGGTAGGCCCTCGGTCCTTAAGGACAGGCAGCCTGCTGGATTTCCACGAATATCAAGATGCTGCCCAGGGACAAGCTGCCACCTGTGCCAACTCGCGCTGCTTTGAGAGTGCCCATGGTGCTCTGCAAACTGAGACCAGAAACGTGGTGTTCTGAGTTTTGTTTTCCCGGGCAGAAGCCTTTGTCAGTACCAGGTCGGCCCTTGGCCCTTGGGGGCCAGCTGCCTGCAGGATTTCCACGAATATCAAAATGCTGCCCAGGGACAAGCTGCCACTTGTGCCAACTTGGGCTGCTTTGAGAGTGCCCACGGAGCTCTTCAAACTGAGAGAAAGTATGTGGGGTTATGGGTTTTGTTTTCCCGGGCAGAAGCCTTTGTCAGTACGAAGTAGGCCCTCGGCCCTTCATGGCTGGCTGCCTGCTGGATTTCCACGAATATCAAGATGCCACCCAGGGACAAGCTGCCACCTGTGCCAACTCGGGCTGCTTTGAGAGTGCCCATGGAGCTCTGCAAAGTTAGACCAGGAACTTGCCTTGGTGAGTTTTGTTTCCCCGGGCAGAAGCATTTGCAGTACCAGGCAGGCTCTCGGAACTTCAGGGCCGTCTGCCTGCTGGATTTCCACGAATATCAAGATGCTGCCCAGGGACAAGCTGCCACTTGGGCCAACTCGCGCTGCTTTGGGGGTGCCCACGGAGCTCTGCAAACTGAGACCTGGAACGTGGGGTGGTGGGTTTTGTTTTCTCGGGCAGAAGCCTCTCTCAGTACCAGGTAGGCCCTTGTTCCTTAGGGGCAGGCTGCCTGCTGAATTTCCACGAATATCAAGATGCTGCCCAGGGACCAGCTGCCACTTGGGCCAACTCGTGCTGCTATGAGGGTGCCCACGGAGCTCTGCAAACTGAGACCAGGAACGTAGGACTGTGGGTTTTGTTTTCCCGGGCAGAAGCCTCTCTCAGTACCAGGTATGCCCTTGTTCCTTAGGTGCAGGCGGGCAGCAAGCTTTCCACGAATATCAAGATGCTGCCCAGGGATATTCTGCCACCTGTGCCAACTCGTGCTGCTTTGAGAGTGCCCACGGAGCTCTGCAAACTGAGACCATGAACCTGGGGTGCTGAGTTTTGTATCTCCGGGCAGAAGCATTTGCAGTGCCAGGTAGGCCCTCGGTCCTTAAGGGCAGGCAGCCTGCTTTATTTCCACGAATATCAAGATGCTGCCCAGGGACAAGCTGCCACCTGTGCCAACTCACACTGCTTTGAGTGTGCCTATGGTGCTCTGCAAACTGAGACCAGAAACGTGGGGTGCTGGGTTTTGTTTTCCAGGGCAGAAGCCTTTGTCAGTACCAAGTAGGCCCTTGTTCCTTAGGGACAGCCTGGAAGCAAGATTTCCCCGAATATCAAAATGCTGCCCAGGGATATTCTGCCACCTGTGCCAACTCGGGCTGCTTTGAGAGTGCCCACGGAGTTCTTCAAACTGAGACCAGGAACGTGGGTTTGTCGGTGTTGTTTTCCCGGGCAGAAACATTTGCAGGACCAGGTAGGCCCTCGGCCCTTTTGGGGAGGCTGGCACCAGGATTTCCACAAAAATCAAGTTTCCGCCCAGGGACAAGCTGCCACCTTTGCCAACTCACGCTGCTTTGAGAGTGCCCACGGAGCTCTGCAAACTGTGACCAGGACCGTGGGGTGCTGAGTTTTGTTTTCCCGGGCAGAAGTATTTGTCAGTACTAGGTAGGCCCACGGTCTTTCAGGGCCGTCAGCCTGCTGAATTTCCACGAATATCAGGATGCTGCCCACGGAGGAGCTGCCACCTGTGCCAACTCACGCTGCTTTGAGAGTGCCCATGGTGCTCTGCAAACTGAGACCAGAAACGTGGGGTGCTGGGTTTTGTTTTCCAGGGCAGAAGCCTTTGTCAGTACCAGGAGGGTCCTTGTTCCTTATGGGCAGTCTGCCTGCTGGATTTCCACGAATATCAAGATGCTGCCCAGGGACAAGCTGCCACCTGTGCCAACTCGGGCTGCTTTGAGAGTGCCCATGGAGCTCTGCAAACTGGGACCAGGAAAGTGGTGTTCTGAGTATTGTTTTCCCGGTCAGAAGCCTTTGTCAGTGTCAGGTCGGCCCTTGTTCCACAGGGGCAGGCTGCCTGCTGGATTTCCACGAATATCAAGATGCCGCCCAGGGACAAGCTGCCACCTGTGCCAACTCGGGCTGGTTTGAGAGTGCCCATGGAGCTCTGCAAACTGAGACCTGGAACGTGGGGTGGTGGGTTTTGTTTCCCCGGGCAGAAGCCTTTGTCAGTACCAGGTCAGGCCTTGGCCCTTGGGGGCCGGCTGCC
The DNA here is from genome assembly GCF_015832195.1 of Motacilla alba alba. Taxonomy (NCBI): domain Eukaryota; kingdom Metazoa; phylum Chordata; class Aves; order Passeriformes; family Motacillidae; genus Motacilla; species Motacilla alba. The sequence goes on along the minus strand of NW_024037302.1, from coordinate 20,503 downwards.
TGCAGGATTTCCACAAATATCAAGATGCCGCCCAGGGACAAGCTGCCACCTGTGCCAACTCGGGCTGCTTTGAGAGTGCCCACGGTGCTCTGCAAACTGAGATGTGGAACGTGGGGTGGTGGATTTTGTTTCCCTGGGCAGAAGCCTTTGTCAGTACCAGGAAGGCCCTTGTTCATCAGGGGCAGGCTGCCGGCTGGATTTCCACGAATATCAAGATGCTGCCCAGGGAGAAGCTGCCACTTGTGCCAACTCGCGCTGCTTTGAGGGTGCCCACGGAGCTCTGCAAACTGAGACCAGGAAGGTAGGTTTGTGGGTTTTGTTTTCCCGGGCAGAAGCCTTTGTCAGTACCAGGTCGGCCCTTGGCCCTTGGGGGCCAGCTGCCTGCAGGATTTCCACGAATATCAAAATGCTGCCCAGGGACAAGCTGCCACTTGTGCCAACTCGGGCTGCTTTGAGAGTGCCCACGGAGCTCTTCAAACTGAGAGAAAGTATGTGGGGTTATGGGTTTTGTTTTCCCGGGCAGAAGCCTTTGTCAGTACGAAGTAGGCCCTCAGCCCTTAGAGGCTGGCTGCCTGCTGGATTTCCACGAATATCAAGATGCCGCCCAGGGACAAGCTGCCACCTGTGCCAACTCGGGCTGCTTTGAGAGTGCCCATGGAGCTCTGCAAAGTTAGACCAGGAACTTGCCTTGGTGAGTTTTGTTTCCCCGGGCAGAAGCATTTGCAGTACCAGGCAGGCTCTCGGAACTTCAGGGCCGTCTGCCTGCTGGATTTCCACGAATATCAAGATGCTGCCCAGGGACAAGCTGCCACTTGGGCCAACTCGCGCTGCTTTGGGGGTGCCCACGGAGCTCTGCAAACTGAGACCATAACCTAGGGTTGTGGGTTTTGTTTTCTCGGGCAGAAGCCTCTCTCAGTACCAGGTAGGCCCTTGTTCCTTAGGGGCAGGCTGCCTGCTGAATTTCCACGAATATCAAGATGCTGCCCAGGGACAAGCTGCCACCTGTGCCAGCTCGGGCTGCTTTGAGGGTGCCCACGGAGCTCTAAAAACTGAGACAGGGTACATGGGGTTGTGGGTTTTGTTTCCCCGGGCAGAAGCCATTGTAAGTACCAGGTAGGCCCTCGGCCCTTAGGGGCAGGCTGGCAGCAAGACTTCCACGAATATCAAGATGCCGCCCAGGGACAAGCTGCCACCTGTGCCAACTCACGCTGCTTTGAGAGTGCCCACGGATCTCTTCAAACTGAGCCAAAGTATGTGGGGTTTTGGGTTTTTTTTTCCCGGGCAGAACCCTTTGTCAGTACCAAGTAGGACCTCGGCCCTTAGAGGCAGTCTGCCTGCTGGATTTCCACGCATATCTAGATGCCGCCCAGGAACAAGCTGCCACCTGTGCCAACTCGGGCTGCTTTGAGAGTACCCATGGTGCTCTACAAACAGAAACCAGGAGCGTGGGATGGTGAGTTTTTTTTTTCCTCGGCAGAAGCCTTTGTCAGTACCAGGTAGGCCCTCGGCCCTTCATGGCTGGCTGCCTGCTGGATTTCCACGAATATCAAGATGCCGCCCAGGGATATTCTGCCACCTGTGCCAACTCGGGCTGCTTTGAGAGTGCCCATGGAGCTCTGCAAACTGAGACCGGGACCGTGGGGTTCTGAGTTTTGTTTTCCCGGCAGAAGCCTTTGTCAGTACCAGGTAGGCCTTCGGCCCTATGGGTCCGGTTGCAGGCTGGATTTCCCCGAATAACAAGATGCCGCCCAGGGACAAGCTGCCACCTGTGCCAACTCGGGCTGCTTTGAGAGTGCCCATGGAGCTCTTCAAACTGTGGCCTGGAACGTCGGGTAGTGTGTCTTGTTTTGCTGGGTAGAAGACTTACTCTGTACTAGGTCGGCCCTCCACCCTTAGCGGCCGGCTCCCCGCTGGATTTGCCCGAATATCACGGTGCCGTCCCGGGTCAAGCTGCCACCTGTGCCAACTCGGGCTGCTTTGAGAGTGCCCATGGAGCTCTACAAACTGAGACCAGCAACGTGGGATGGTGAGCTTTGTTTTTCTGGGAAGAAGCCTTTGTCAGTACCAGGTAGGCCCTCGGCCCTAAGGGGCCTGTTGCCTCCTGGATATCCACAAATATCAAGATGCCTCTCAGGGACAAGCTGCCACCTGTGCTAGCTCTGGCTGCTTTGAGAGTGCCCACGGAACTCTGCAAACTGAGACTAAGACCTTGGGGTGGTGGGTTTTTTTCTCCTTGGGCAGTATAATGCACAATACCTAGGTGTCCCTAAGCACGTTGATGCTTGGTGCCTGCTCGATTTCTGTATTAATCAGGATGCCATCCAATTAAAGGCTGATAGCTGTGCCAACGTTGGGTGCTTGCACAGTGCCCACAGAGCTCTGCAAACTGAGACCTAGACGGTGAGGTGTTGAGTTTTTTTTCCTGGGCTGTTGCCTGCACAGTACTTTTGTGGCCATTTGGGGCCTGAGACCAGGAAGGTGAGGTGGTGAGTTTGGTTTCCCTGGGAAAAAGCTCACCACATTTTTTGGATGGGCCTTGCGTGCAGGCCCCGGTTGGCTGCTGTAATGCCGCATTGATCAAGATCTAGCTCACGTACAACCTGCCACCTGTGCCACCTCAGGCTGCTCTCACAGTGCCTGTGGATACGACGCTCTGTTTGACTCTTAGAGGTCTAATTACAAGCTGTGTTTGATAAATTATGAGTGTGGTAAATGAATGTGTTCTAGGAGTGTGAGATCCTTGAAATAGTATAATTTTTGATTTTCTTATGGTTGGAAGATCGTTTTACAAGCATAATGGGAATACTCCTTTTTTTAGGTACTTTTTCTTCTAGAAAGTATACCATAAGTGTTTTCTAATATTAAATGACAGAGCAGCCCGTTGATCCTTTACTGGAAATTTTTCCTATTTTTCAAAAATAACAGAAAAAAGCTCTTGCAAAAATAAGGGGAAAAAATTGCTTTAAAAAGTATTTCATTACAGCTTTTAAAGGCAATTAAAGTGCACCCATTGCTGATGGGAAGCCGATAACTGGTTAAACATGTATTCACTTGTTATGTCTCTCTAAAGAAATACTCTAACATCAAGCAATTAATCCCTTCCATCATAGTTTTAACCTCTTTCCTAGTTTAAATGTCAATGAAAAACATCATGAAGAACTCCATATGTATCTCTCCGATTCATCTTACATACAAAGCAACTATTTTTCCACCGGTTTGCTTGATGGTCTGCTTACTGCATTCAGCATTTTTTGGCATGCTTTTTTGCTTCTTTCTGCTGTCAATACTGGCCAATACATGCCATCTGCCAATGGTAGGATTTCTCTCACCTAAGCATATGGATTGAATCTTTAAGATCACTTTCGATAAAATGGACAAAAAAGGAGTTGTTTGATTCCACCTAACATTGAGTCTCTTGGTAAAGGTCACCTGGAGAAAAGTTTTTGCTTCTAGAATTCAACTCATGGATTGAAATATTTGAGAAGACTGATAGGCACTGGAGCATGGAGACACCTTCAGCCTCTGTGGATATAAAGCCCAGATTAAAATGATCAATTCTCTCAACTTGATGGACTGTACTGAGCAGAATTCTGACTAGAATCTCTTTCACACATAGAACACCCTGTTCAAGACACATGGTAAGATGAAGCTCACCTCCGGTTCCCTGCAGGTATTTGTATTTCTAATGAGTCTTTGGGATGCCTAGGTGATTTTCAGATGTCTAAAGATGAGACAAAGCCCACGACTTTCTCAAGACCTGGAACCATCTCCCTAGAAGCTGCAAAACACACAATGCCTCACTTGTGTCAAATTTGCCAAAGCAAGGACTAGAGCAAGAACTGGATGCAAAATACTTACACAGAGATGATAGTTTTTAAGATATTCATCAGATATTCTTCACATGGGAAGAGTCTTGAACTCTTCTGTGATAGAACCCCAAAACTAAATGTTTTTTTTTTTCATTGAGCACTCTTCTTGATGCAATTCTTCAACTTGGCATGGCTTAATTCAATAGCATCCAAGTCAGAGAAAAATTGATAAAGGCAGATAGGAAAGAAAATTAGAAATTCGTTACTCAGAGTGTGAGTAGGAAGACAGGGAGCCATTCAAAAGAATAAGGAAACAAAACAGGAGCAGTGAAAATGAGACACATCCTGCATCTTTCCGGCGGGGAAGATGGATTATTTAATTAGTGACAAAATTAGAAGAGCCTGAACATTTGCTGTCCCACAACAGGAACAGAAAAACCATTGGGCACGCACATAATAGCCAAAGAAACATAACAAAGAGAAGGAAATACAGAGAATAGGAAAAAGAAGTAAGACGCTTTTTTCAATCATTGAAATTCAGGTGGTGTATCATTCTAATACACTTTTTTATACAGTAAAAGAGTAGTTATATACAGTCGGGTAAATTGCAGCTATGTATCATTTTTAGACAGGAAATGTTTTCCAAGAAACAGGTACCAGATTATATATACAAGTTCCTGACTGCCAAAGAAGAAAGTACAAAACAGCAAACACTTGGGTAAAGTCCCAGGAACCAGAGATCAAGATCTACACCGATATAAGGAGAGCGGTGAGTTTTTCAAGAAGCAAAAGCGAATGCAGCTGACTGTGCTTGTGGATGAAAAGCTGTGGGATTTTTTGCAATTCCATTAAGAGCGCACAAAAGCGCGGTGCTCGGCTGCCTCATGCTTCGCATGCTGCGAGATGCACAGAAATTAAGATGAGCAAGGTTCTTCAGCTTTGCCCTTTTTCAGCAGCTGCGCCACACCGATGGACTGGAATATCTCTCGAGATGTTTTCCTTTCTCAAGAATGTATTGTTGCTGTGTCTTGACCGCACAAGGATAAGTATGAAGAGATCATAGCCATCTCGAAATAAATTCGCCGCTTTATTAAAAAGATAAATGCTTCAACAATGCGCAGCCACGACAAAAATCAGGGCCAAGACTGGGAGACGTTTGCTGTGCTGGCACCCAATTTCTGTCGGCGAAAAGTCATGGAGAAGCTTTAGGCTAGGATGCAGACGACGAGAGAGGCAGAAGACGGAGGTACGGGGCTGTCCGGAGCGAAGTGCCGCTGGCCGGCGTCTTTCGCCCGAAGCACCACACGGGGGCGCACCGAGACCATCACAAGCAGCAGTGCGCGAAGAAGCGGCTCTTTCGCCTTCGGTAGACGGAGAGCCGGCAGCTTGCAGGAGGTGAAGAAGCAAGCCGCACAACAGCAGCATTGTGGGCGCAGCTGTCGAACTGCGGCGGGATGGTGGATTGCCACTCGTATGCCTTTGAAAATCACGTTAGCATGCGAATGGAAGAAGTTTTTGGACAACTTTGCAATGCATCTTGCTAGTGCTCCTGCAACGCTCCGTGGAAACTCTTGCGGGTCTCTTTGCGCTGCGAGATGCAAAGAACTGGGTGAACTCGTCAAACAAGATCGGTAGATGTTTGCAGTGCTGGCACACTTTCTCTCTCGGCGAGAAGTCATGGAGAAGCTTTTGGCTAGGATGCAGACGACGAGAGAGGCAGAAGACGGAGGTACGGGGCTGTCCGGAGCGAAGTGCCGCTGGCCGGCGTCTTTCGCCCGAAGCAGCGCTCCGGAGCGCACCGCCACCGGCACAAGCAGCAGTGCGCGAAGTAGCGGCTCTTTCGCTTTCGCTAGACGTAGAGCCGGCAGCTTGCAGGAGGTGAAGAAGCAAGCCGCACAACAGCAGCATTGTGGGCGCAGCTCTCTTACTGCTGCGGGATGGTGGATTGCCACTCGTATGCCTTTGAAAATCACGTTAGCATGCGAATGGAAGAAGTTTTTGGACAACTTTGCAATGCATCTTGCTAGTGCTCCTGCAACGCTCCGTGGAAACTCTTGCGGGTCTCTTTGAGCTGCGAGATGCAAAGAACTGGGTGAACTCGTCAAGCAAGATCGGAAGATGTTTGCAGTGCTGGCACACTTTCTCTCTCGGCGAGAAGTCATGGAGAAGCTTTTGGCTAGGATGCAGACGACGAGAGAGGCAGAAGACGGAGGTACGGGGCTGTCCGGAGCGAAGTGCCGCTGGCCGGCGTCTTTCGCCCGAAGCAGCGCTCCGGAGCGCACCGCCACCGGCACAAGCAGCAGTGCGCGAAGAAGCGGCTCTTTCGCTTTCGCTAGACGGAGAGCCGGCAGCTTGCAGGAGGTGAAGAAGCAAGCCGCACAACAGCAGCATTGTGGGCGCAGCTGTCGAACTGCTGCGGGATGGTGGAATGCCACTCGTATGCCTTTGAAAATCACGTTAGCATGCGAATGGAAGAAGTTTTTGGACAACTTTGCAATGCATCTTGCTAGTGCTCCTGCAACGCTCCGTGGAAACTCTTGCGGGTCTCTTTGCGCTGCGAGGTGCAAAGAACTGGGTGAACTCGTCAAACAAGATCGGAAGATGTTTGCAGTGCTGGCACACTTTCTTTCTCGGCGAGAAGTCATGGAGAAGCTTTTGGCTAGGATGCAGACGACGAGAGAGGCAGAAGACGGAGGTACGGGGCTGTCCGGAGCGAAGTGCCGCTGGCCGGCGTCTTTCGCCCGAAGCAGCGCTCCGGAGCGCACCGCCACCGGCACAAGCAGCAGTGCGCGAAGTAGCGGCTCTTTCGCTTTCGCTAGACGGAGAGCCGGCAGCTTGCAGGAGGTGAAGAAGCAAGCCGCACAACAGCAGCATTGTGGGCGCAGCTGTCGAACTGCTGCGGGATGGTGGAATGCCACTCGTATGCCTTTGAAAATCACGTTAGCATGCGAATGGAAGAAGTTTTTGGACAACTTTGCAATGCATCTTGCTAGTGCTCCTGCAACGCTCCGTGGAAACTCTTGCGGGTCTCTTTGAGCTGCGAGATGCAAAGAACTGGGTGAACTCGTCAAGCAAGATCGGAAGATGTTTGCAGTGCTGGCACACTTTCTCTCTCGGCGAGAAGTCATGGAGAAGCTTTTGGCTAGGATGCAGACGACGAGAGAGGCAGAAGCCGGAGGTACGGGGCTGTCCGGAGCGAAGTGGCGCTGGCCGGCGTCTTTCGCCCGAAGCAGCGCTCCGGAGCGCACCGCCACCGGCACAAGCAGCAGTGCGCGAAGTAGCGGCTCTTTCGCTTTCGCTAGACGAAGAGCCGGCAGCTTGCAGGAGGTGAAGAAGCAAGCCGCACAACAGCAGCATTGTGGGCGCAGCTCTCTTACTGCTGCGGGATGGTGGATTGCCACTCGTATGCCTTTGAAAATCACGTTAGCATGCGAATGGAAGAAGTTTTTGGACAACTTTGCAATGCATCTTGCTAGTGCTCCTGCAACGCTCCGTGGAAACTCTTGCGGGTCTCTTTGAGCTGCGAGATGCAAAGAACTGGGTGAACTCGTCAAGCAAGATCGGAAGATGTTTGCAGTGCTGGCACACTTTCTCTCTCGGCGAGAAGTCATGGAGAAGCTTTTGGCTAGGATGCAGACGACGAGAGAGGCAGAAGACGGAGGTACGGGGCTGTCCGGAGCGAAGTGCCGCTGGCCGGCGTCTTTCGCCCGAAGCAGCGCGCCGGAGCGCACCGCCACCGGCACAAGCAGCAGTGCGCGAAGTAGCGGCTCTTTCGCCTTCGCTAGACGGAGAGCCGGCAGATTGCAGGAGGTTCAGAAGCAAGCCGCACAACAGCAGCATTGTGGGCGCAGCTCTCGAACTGCTGCGGGATGGTGGGTTGCCATTCGTATGCCTATGAAAATCACTTTAGCATGCGAATGGAAGAAGTTTTTGGACAACTTTGCAATGCATCTTGCTAGTGCTCCTGCAACGCTCCGTGGAAACTCTTGCGGGTCTCTTTGCGCTGCGAGATGCAAAGAACTGGGTGAACTCGTCAAACAAGATCGGAAGATGTTTGCAGTGCTGGCACACTTTCTCTCTCGGCGAGAAGTCATGGAGAAGCTTTTGGCTAGGATGCAGACGACGAGAGAGGCAGAAGACGGAGGTACGGGGCTATCCGGAGCGAAGTGCCGCTGGCCGGCGTCTTTCGCCCGAAGCAGCGCTCCGGAGCGCACCGCCACCGGCACAAGCAGCAGTGCGCGAAGTAGCGGCTCTTTCGCTTTCGCTAGACGGAGAGCCGGCAGCTTGCAGGAGGTGAAGAAGCAAGCCGCACAACAGCAGCATTGAGGGCGCAGCTCTCTTACTGCTGCGGGATGGTGGATTGCCACTCGTATGCCTTTGAAAATCACGTTAACATGCGAATGGAAGAAGTTTTTGGACAACTTTGCAATGCATCTTGCTAGTGCTCCTGCAACGCTCCGTGGAAACTCTTGCGGGTCTCTTTGCGCTGCGAGATGCAAAGAACTGGCTGAACGCGTCAAGCAAGATCGGTAGATGTTTGCAGTGCTGGCACACTTTCTCTCTGGGCGAGAAGTCATGGAGAAGCTTTTGGCTAGGATGCAGACGACGAGAGAGGCAGAAGCCGGAGGTACGGGGCTGTCCGGAGCGAAGTGGCGCTGGCCGGCGTCTTTCGCCCGAAGCAGCGCTCCGGAGCGCACCGCCACCGGCACAAGCAGCAGTGCGCGAAGTAGCGGCTCTTTCGCTTTCGCTAGACGGAGAGCCGGCAGCTTGCAGGAGGTGAAGAAGCAAGCCGCACAACAGCAGCATTGTGGGCGCAGCTCTCTTACTGCTGCGGGATGGTGGATTGCCACTCGTATGCCTTTGAAAATCACGTTAGCATGCGAATGGAAGAAGTTTTTGGACAACTTTGCAATGCATCTTGCTAGTGCTCCTGCAACGCTCCGTGGAAACTCTTGCGGGTCTAATTGAGCTGCGAGATGCAAAGAACTGGGTAAACTCGTCAAGCAAGATCGGAAGATGTTTGCAGTGCTGGCACACTTTCTCTCTCGGCGAGAAGTCATGGAGAAGCTTTAGGCTAGGATGCAGACGACGAGAGAGGCAGAAGACGGAGGTACGGGGCTGTCCGGAGCGAAGTGCCGCTGGCCGGCGTCTTTCGCCCGAAGCAGCGCTCCGGAGCGCACCGCCACCGGCACAAGCAGCAGTGCGCGAAGTAGCGGCTCTTTCGCTTTCGCTAGACGGAGAGCCGGCAGCTTGCAGGAGGTGAAGAAGCAAGCCGCACAACAGCAGCATTGTGGGCGCAGCTGTCGAACTGCTGCGGGATGGTGGAATGCCACTCGTATGCCTTTGAAAATCACGTTAGCATGCGAATGGAAGAAGTTTTTGGACAACTTTGCAATGCATCTTGCTAGTGCTCCTGCAACGCTCCGTGGAAACTCTTGCGGGTCTCTTTGCGCTGCGAGATTCAAAGAACTGGGTGAACTCGTCAAACAAGATCGGAAGATGTTTGCAGTGCTGGCACACTTTCTCTCTCGGCGAGAAGTCATGGAGAAGCTTTTGGCTAGGATGCAGACGACGAGAGAGGCAGAAGACGGAGGTACGGGGCTGTCCGGAGCGAAGTGCCGCTGGCCGGCGTCTTTCGCCCGAAGCAGCGCTCCGGAGCGCACCGCCACCGGCACAAGCAGCAGTGCGCGAAGTAGCGGCTCTTTCGCTTTCGCTAGACGGAGAGCCGGCAGCTTGCAGGAGGTGAAGAAGCAAGCCGCACAACAGCAGCATTGTGGGCGCAGCTCTCGAACTGCTGCGGGATGGTGGATTGCCACTCGTATGACTTTGAAAATCACGTTAGCATGCGAATGGAAGAAGTTTTTGGACAACTTTGCAATGCATCTTGCTAGTGCTCCTGCAACGCTCCGTGGAAACTCTTGCGGGTCTAATTGAGCTGCGAGATGCAAAGAACTGGGTGAACTCGTCAAACAAGATCGGAAGATGTTTGCAGTGCTGGCACACTTTCTCTCTCGGCGAGAAGTCATGGAGAAGCTTTTGGCTAGGATGCAGACGACGAGAGAGGCAGAAGACGGAGGTACGGGGCTGTCCGGAGGGAAGTGCCGCTGGCCGGCGTCTTTCGCCCGAAGCAGCGCTCCGGAGCGCACCGCCACCGGCACAAGCAGCAGTGCGCGAAGAAGCGGCTCTTTCGCTTTCGCTAGACGGAGAGCCGGCAGCTTGCAGGAGGTGAAGAAGCAAGCCGCACAACAGCAGCATTGTGGGCGCAGCTGTCGAACTGCTGCGGGATGGTGGAATGCCACTCGTATGCCTTTGAAAATCACGTTAGCATGCGAATGGAAGAAGTTTTTGGACAACTTTGCAATGCATCTTGCTAGTGCTCCTGCAACGCTCCGTGGAAACTCTTGCGGGTCTCTTTGCGCTGCGAGATGCAAAGAACTGGGTGAACTCGTCAAACAAGATCGGAAGATGTTTGCAGTGCTGGCACACTTTCTCTCTCGGCGAGAAGTCATGGAGAAGCTTTTGGCTAGGATGCAGACGACGAGAGAGGCAGAAGACGGAGGTACGGGGCTATCCGGAGCGAAGTGCCGCTGGCCGGCGTCTTTCGCCCGAAGCAGCGCTCCGGAGCGCACCGCCACCGGCACAAGCAGCAGTGCGCGAAGTAGCGGCTCTTTCGCTTTCGCTAGACGGAGAGCCGGCAGCTTGCAGGAGGTGAAGAAGCAAGCCGCACAACAGCAGCATTGTGGGCGCAGCTGTCGAACTGCTGCGGGATGGTGGAATGCCACTCGTATGCCTTTGAAAATCACGTTAGCATGCGAATGGAAGAAGTTTTTGGACAACTTTGCAATGCATCTTGCTAGTGCTCCTGCAACGCTCCGTGGAAACTCTTGCGGGTCTCTTTGAGCTGCGAGATGCAAAGAACTGGGTGAACTCGTCAAGCAAGATCGGAAGATGTTTGCAGTGCTGGCACACTTTCTCTCTCGGCGAGAAGTCATGGAGAAGCTTTTGGCTAGGATGCAGACGACGAGAGAGGCAGAAGACGGAGGTACGGGGCTGTCCGGAGCGAAGTGCCGCTGGCCGGCGTCTTTCGCCCGAAGCAGCGCTCCGGAGCGCACCGCCACCGGCACAAGCAGCAGTGCGCGAAGTAGCGGCTCTTTCGCTTTCGCTAGACGAAGAGCCGGCAGCTTGCAGGAGGTGAAGAAGCAAGCCGCACAACAGCAGCATTGTGGGCGCAGCTCTCTTACTGCTGCGGGATGGTGGATTGCCACTCGTATGCCTTTGAAAATCACGTTAGCATGCGAATGGAAGAAGTTTTTGGACAACTTTGCAATGCATCTTGCTAGTGCTCCTGCAACGCTCCGTGGAAACTCTTGCGGGTCTCTTTGAGCTGCGAGATGCAAAGAACTGGGTGAACTCGTCAAGCAAGATCGGAAGATGTTTGCAGTGCTGGCACACTTTCTCTCTCGGCGAGAAGTCATGGAGAAGCTTTTGGCTAGGATGCAGACGACGAGAGAGGCAGAAGACGGAGGTACGGGGCTATCCGGAGCGAAGTGCCGCTGGCCGGCGTCTTTCGCCCGAAGCAGCGCTCCGGAGCGCACCGCCACCGGCACAAGCAGCAGTGCGCGAAGTAGCGGCTCTTTCGCTTTCGCTAGACGGAGAGCCGGCAGCTTGCAGGAGGTGAAGAAGCAAGCCGCACAACAGCAGCATTGTGGGCGCAGCTCTCTTACTGCTGCGGGATGGTGGATTGCCACTCGTATGCCTTTGAAAATCACGTTAGCATGCGAATGGAAGAAGTTTTTGGACAACTTTGCAATGCATCTTGCTAGTGCTCCTGCAACGCTCCGTGGAAACTCTTGCGGGTCTAATTGAGCTGCGAGATGCAAAGAACTGGGTAAACTCGTCAAGCAAGATCGGAAGATGTTTGCAGTGCTGGCACACTTTCTCTCTCGGCGAGAAGTCATGGAGAAGCTTTAGGCTAGGATGCAGACGACGAGAGAGGCAGAAGACGGAGGTACGGGGCTGTCCGGAGCGAAGTGCCGCTGGCCGGCGTCTTTCGCCCGAAGCAGCGCTCCGGAGCGCACCGCCACCGGCACAAGCAGCAGTGCGCGAAGTAGCGGCTCTTTCGCTTTCGCTAGACGGAGAGCCGGCAGCTTGCAGGAGGTGAAGAAGCAAGCCGCACAACAGCAGCATTGTGGGCGCAGCTGTCGAACTGCTGCGGGATGGTGGAATGCCACTCGTATGCCTTTGAAAATCACGTTAGCATGCGAATGGAAGAAGTTTTTGGACAACTTTGCAATGCATCTTGCTAGTGCTCCTGCAACGCTCCGTGGAAACTCTTGCGGGTCTCTTTGCGCTGCGAGATTCAAAGAACTGGGTGAACTCGTCAAACAAGATCGGAAGATGTTTGCAGTGCTGGCACACTTTCTCTCTCGGCGAGAAGTCATGGAGAAGCTTTTGGCTAGGATGCAGACGACGAGAGAGGCAGAAGACGGAGGTACGGGGCTGTCCGGAGCGAAGTGCCGCTGGCCGGCGTCTTTCGCCCGAAGCAGCGCTCCGGAGCGCACCGCCACCGGCACAAGCAGCAGTGCGCGAAGTAGCGGCTCTTTCGCTTTCGCTAGACGGAGAGCCGGCAGCTTGCAGGAGGTGAAGAAGCAAGCCGCACAACAGCAGCATTGTGGGCGCAGCTCTCGAACTGCTGCGGGATGGTGGATTGCCACTCGTATGACTTTGAAAATCACGTTAGCATGCGAATGGAAGAAGTTTTTGGACAACTTTGCAATGCATCTTGCTAGTGCTCCTGCAACGCTCCGTGGAAACTCTTGCGGGTCTAATTGAGCTGCGAGATGCAAAGAACTGGGTGAACTCGTCAAACAAGATCGGAAGATGTTTGCAGTGCTGGCACACTTTCTCTCTCGGCGAGAAGTCATGGAGAAGCTTTTGGCTAGGATGCAGACGACGAGAGAGGCAGAAGACGGAGGTACGGGGCTGTCCGGAGGGAAGTGCCGCTGGCCGGCGTCTTTCGCCCGAAGCAGCGCTCCGGAGCGCACCGCCACCGGCACAAGCAGCAGTGCGCGAAGAAGCGGCTCTTTCGCTTTCGCTAGACGGAGAGCCGGCAGCTTGCAGGAGGTGAAGAAGCAAGCCGCACAACAGCAGCATTGTGGGCGCAGCTGTCGAACTGCTGCGGGATGGTGGAATGCCACTCGTATGCCTTTGAAAATCACGTTAGCATGCGAATGGAAGAAGTTTTTGGACAACTTTGCAATGCATCTTGCTAGTGCTCCTGCAACGCTCCGTGGAAACTCTTGCGGGTCTCTTTGCGCTGCGAGATGCAAAGAACTGGGTGAACTCGTCAAACAAGATCGGAAGATGTTTGCAGTGCTGGCACACTTTCTCTCTCGGCGAGAAGTCATGGAGAAGCTTTTGGCTAGGATGCAGACGACGAGAGAGGCAGAAGACGGAGGTACGGGGCTGTCCGGAGCGAAGTGCCGCTGGCCGGCGTCTTTCGCCCGAAGCAGCGCTCCGGAGCGCACCGCCACCGGCACAAGCAGCAGTGCGCGAAGTAGCGGCTCTTTCGCTTTCGCTAGACGGAGAGCCGGCAGCTTGCAGGAGGTGAAGAAGCAAGCCGCACAACAGCAGCATTGTGGGCGCAGCTCTCGAACTGCTGCGGGATGGTGGATTGCCACTCGTATGCCTTTGAAAATCACGTTAGCATGCGAATGGAAGAAGTTTTTGGACAACTTTGCAATGCATCTTGCTAGTGCTCCTGCAACGCTCCGTGGAAACTCTTGCGGGTCTCTTTGAGCTGCGAGATGCAAAGAACTGGGTGAACTCGTCAAGCAAGATCGGAAGATGTTTGCAGTGCTGGCACACTTTCTCTCTCGGCGAGAAGTCATGGAGAAGCTTTTGGCTAGGATGCAGACGACGAGAGAGGCAGAAGACGGAGGTACGGGGCTGTCCGGAGCGAAGTGCCGCTGGCCGGCGTCTTTCGCCCGAAGCAGCGCGCCGGAGCGCACCGCCACCGGCACAAGCAGCAGTGCGCGAAGTAGCGGCTCTTTCGCCTTCGCTAGACGGAGAGCCGGCAGATTGCAGGAGGTTCAGAAGCAAGCCGCACAACAGCAGCATTGTGGGCGCAGCTCTCGAACTGCTGCGGGATGGTGGGTTGCCATTCGTATGCCTATGAAAATCACTTTAGCATGCGAATGGAAGAAGTTTTTGGACAACTTTGCAATGCATCTTGCTAGTGCTCCTGCAACGCTCCGTGGAAACTCTTGCGGGTCTCTTTGCGCTGCGAGATGCAAAGAACTGGGTGAACTCGTCAAACAAGATCGGAAGATGTTTGCAGTGCTGGCACACTTTCTCTCTCGGCGAGAAGTCATGGAGAAGCTTTTGGCTAGGATGCAGACGACGAGAGAGGCAGAAGACGGAGGTACGGGGCTATCCGGAGCGAAGTGCCGCTGGCCGGCGTCTTTCGCCCGAAGCAGCGCTCCGGAGCGCACCGCCACCGGCACAAGCAGCAGTGCGCGAAGTAGCGGCTCTTTCGCTTTCGCTAGACGGAGAGCCGGCAGCTTGCAGGAGGTGAAGAAGCAAGCCGCACAACAGCAGCATTGTGGGCGCAGCTCTCTTACTGCTGCGGGATGGTGGATTGCCACTCGTATGCCTTTGAAAATCACGTTAACATGCGAATGGAAGAAGTTTTTGGACAACTTTGCAATGCATCTTGCTAGTGCTCCTGCAACGCTCCGTGGAAACTCTTGCGGGTCTCTTTGCGCTGCGAGATGCAAAGAACTGGCTGAACGCGTCAAGCAAGATCGGTAGATGTTTGCAGTGCTGGCACACTTTCTCTCTGGGCGAGAAGTCATGGAGAAGCTTTTGGCTAGGATGCAGACGACGAGAGAGGCAGAAGACGGAGGTACGGGGCTGTCCGGAGCGAAGTGCCGCTGGCCGGCGTCTTTCGCCCGAAGCAGCGCTCCGGAGCGCACCGCCACCGGCACAAGCAGCAGTGCGCGAAGTAGCGGCTCTTTCGCTTTCGCTAGACGGAGAGCCGGCAGCTTGCAGGAGGTGAAGAAGCAAGCCGCACAACAGCAGCATTGTGGGCGCAGCTCTCTTACTGCTGCGGGATGGTGGATTGCCACTCGTATGCCTTTGAAAATCACGTTAGCATGCGAATGGAAGAAGTTTTTGGACAACTTTGCAATGCATCTTGCTAGTGCTCCTGCAACGCTCCGTGGAAACTCTTGCGGGTCTAATTGAGCTGCGAGATGCAAAGAACTGGGTAAACTCGTCAAGCAAGATCGGAAGATGTTTGCAGTGCTGGCACACTTTCTCTCTCGGCGAGAAGTCATGGAGAAGCTTTAGGCTAGGATGCAGACGACGAGAGAGGCAGAAGACGGAGGTACGGGGCTGTCCGGAGCGAAGTGCCGCTGGCCGGCGTCTTTCGCCCGAAGCAGCGCTCCGGAGCGCACCGCCACCGGCACAAGCAGCAGTGCGCGAAGTAGCGGCTCTTTCGCTTTCGCTAGACGGAGAGCCGGCAGCTTGCAGGAGGTGAAGAAGCAAGCCGCACAACAGCAGCATTGTGGGCGCAGCTCTCTTACTGCTGCGGGATGGTGGAATGCCACTCGTATGCCTTTGAAAATCACGTTAGCATGCGAATGGAAGAAGTTTTTGGACAACTTTGCAATGCATCTTGCTAGTGCTCCTGCAACGCTCCGTGGAAACTCTTGCGGGTCTCTTTGCGCTGCGAGATTCAAAGAACTGGGTGAACTCGTCAAACAAGATCGGAAGATGTTTGCAGTGCTGGCACACTTTCTCTCTCGGCGAGAAGTCATGGAGAAGCTTTAGGCTAGGATGCAGACGACGAGAGAGGCAGAAGACGGAGGTACGGGGCTATCCGGAGCGAAGTGCCGCTGGCCGGCGTCTTTCGCCCGAAGCAGCGCTCCGGAGCGCACCGCCACCGGCACAAGCAGCAGTGCGCGAAGTAGCGGCTCTTTCGCTTTCGCTAGACGGAGAGCCGGCAGCTTGCAGGAGGTGAAGAAGCAAGCCGCACAACAGCAGCATTGTGGGCGCAGCTGTCGAACTGCTGCGGGATGGTGGAATGCCACTCGTATGCCTTTGAAAATCACGTTAGCATGCGAATGGAAGAAGTTTTTGGACAACTTTGCAATGCATCTTGCTAGTGCTCCTGCAACGCTCCGTGGAAACTCTTGCGGGTCTCTTTGCGCTGCGAGATTCAAAGAACTGGGTGAACTCGTCAAACAAGATCGGAAGATGTTTGCAGTGCTGGCACACTTTCTCTCTCGGCGAGAAGTCATGGAGAAGCTTTTGGCTAGGATGCAGACGACGAGAGAGGCAGAAGACGGAGGTACGGGGCTGTCCGGAGCGAAGTGCCGCTGGCCGGCGTCTTTCGCCCGAAGCAGCGCTCCGGAGCGCACCGCCACCGGCACAAGCAGCAGTGCGCGAAGTAGCGGCTCTTTCGCTTTCGCTAGACGGAGAGCCGGCAGCTTGCAGGAGGTGAAGAAGCAAGCCGCACAACAGCAGCATTGTGGGCGCAGCTGTCGAACTGCTGCGGGATGGTGGATTGCCACTCGTATGACTTTGAAAATCACGTTAGCATGCGAATGGAAGAAGTTTTTGGACAACTTTGCAATGCATCTTGCTAGTGCTCCTGCAACGCTCCGTGGAAACTCTTGCGGGTCTCTTTGCGCTGCGAGATGCAAAGAACTGGGTGAACTCGTCAAACAAGATCGGAAGATGTTTGCAGTGCTGGCACACTTTCTCTCTCGGCGAGAAGTCATGGAGAAGCTTTTGGCTAGGATGCAGACGACGAGAGAGGCAGAAGACGGAGGTACGGGGCTGTCCGGAGGGAAGTGCCGCTGGCCGGCGTCTTTCGCCCGAAGCAGCGCTCCGGAGCGCACCGCCACCGGCACAAGCAGCAGTGCGCGAAGAAGCGGCTCTTTCGCTTTCGCTAGACGGAGAGCCGGCAGCTTGCAGGAGGTGAAGAAGCAAGCCGCACAACAGCAGCATTGTGGGCGCAGCTGTCGAACTGCTGCGGGATGGTGGAATGCCACTCGTATGCCTTTGAAAATCACGTTAGCATGCGAATGGAAGAAGTTTTTGGACAACTTTGCAATGCATCTTGCTAGTGCTCCTGCAACGCTCCGTGGAAACTCTTGCGGGTCTCTTTGCGCTGCGAGATGCAAAGAACTGGGTGAACTCGTCAAACAAGATCGGAAGATGTTTGCAGTGCTGGCACACTTTCTCTCTCGGCGAGAAGTCATGGAGAAGCTTTTGGCTAGGATGCAGACGACGAGAGAGGCAGAAGACGGAGGTACGGGGCTGTCCGGAGCGAAGTGCCGCTGGCCGGCGTCTTTCGCCCGAAGCAGCGCTCCGGAGCGCACCGCCACCGGCACAAGCAGCAGTGCGCGAAGTAGCGGCTCTTTCGCTTTCGCTAGACGGAGAGCCGGCAGCTTGCAGGAGGTGAAGAAGCAAGCCGCACAACAGCAGCATTGTGGGCGCAGCTCTCTTACTGCTGCGGGATGGTGGATTGCCACTCGTATGCCTTTGAAAATCACGTTAGCATGCGAATGGAAGAAGTTTTTGGACAACTTTGCAATGCATCTTGCTAGTGCTCCTGCAACGCTCCGTGGAAACTCTTGCGGGTCTAATTGAGCTGCGAGATGCAAAGAACTGGGTGAACTCGTCAAACAAGATCGGAAGATGTTTGCAGTGCTGGCACACTTTCTCTCTCGGCGAGAAGTCATGGAGAAGCTTTAGGCTAGGATGCAGACGACGAGAGAGGCAGAAGACGGAGGTACGGGGCTGTCCGGAGCGAAGTGCCGCTGGCCGGCGTCTTTCGCCCGAAGCAGCGCTCCGGAGCGCACCGCCACCGGCACAAGCAGCAGTGCGCGAAGTAGCGGCTCTTTCGCTTTCGCTAGACGGAGAGCCGGCAGCTTGCAGGAGGTGAAGAAGCAAGCCGCACAACAGCAGCATTGTGGGCGCAGCTCTCTTACTGCGGCGGGATGGTGGATTGCCACTCGTATGCCTTTGAAAATCACGTTAGCATGCGAATGGAAGAAGTTTTTGGACAACTTTGCAATGCATCTTGCTAGTGCTCCTGCAACGCTCCGTGGAAACTCTTGCGGGTCTCTTTGCGCTGCGAGATGCAAAGAACTGGGTGAACTCGTCAAGCAAGATCGGAAGATGTTTGCAGTGCTGGCACACTTTCTCTCTCGGCGAGAAGTCATGGAGAAGCTTTTGGCTAGGATGCAGACGACGAGAGAGGCAGAAGACGGAGGTACGGGGCTGTCCGGAGCGAAGTGCCGCTCGCGGGCGTCTATCGCCCGAAGCAGCGCTCCGGAGCGCACCGCCACCGGCACAAGCAGCAGTGCGCGAAGTAGCGGCTCTTTCGCTTTCGCTAGACGGAGAGCCGGCAGCTTGCAGGAGGTGAAGAAGCAAGCCGCACAACAGCAGCATTGTGGGCGCAGCTCTCTTACTGCTGCGGGATGGTGGATTGCCACTCGTATGCCTTTGAAAATCACGTTAGCATGCGAATGGAAGAAGTTTTTGGACAACTTTGCAATGCATCTTGCTAGTGCTCCTGCAACGCTCCGTGGAAACTCTTGCGGGTCTAATTGAGCTGCGAGAGGCAAAGAACTGGGTGAACTCGTCAAGCAAGATCGGAAGATGTTTGCAGTGCTGGCACACTTTCTCTCTCGGCGAGAAGTCATGGAGAAGCTTTAGGCTAGGATGCAGACGACGAGAGAGGCAGAAGACGGAGGTACGGGGCTGTCCGGAGCGAAGTGCCGCTGGCCGGCGTCTTTCGCCCGAAGCAGCGTGCCGGAGCGCACCGCCACCGGCACAAGCAGCAGTGCGCGAAGTAGCGGCTCTTTCGCTTTCGCTAGACGGAGAGCCGGCAGCTTGCAGGAGGTGAAGAAGCAAGCCGCACAACAGCAGCATTGTGGGCGCAGCTGTCGAACTGCTGCGGGATGGTGGAATGCCACTCGTATGCCTTTGAAAATCACGTTAGCATGCGAATGGAAGAAGTTTTTGGACAACTTTGCAATGCATCTTGCTAGTGCTCCTGCAACGCTCCGTGGAAACTCTTGCGGGTCTCTTTGCGCTGCGAGATGCAAAGAACTGGGTGAACTCGTCAAACAAGATCGGAAGATGTTTGCAGTGCTGGCACACTTTCTCTCTCGGCGAGAAGTCATGGAGAAGCTTTTGGCTAGGATGCAGACGACGAGAGAGGCAGAAGACGGAGGTACGGGGCTGTCCGGAGCGAAGTGCCGCTGGCCGGCGTCTTTCGCCCGAAGCAGCGCTCCGGAGCGCACCGCCACCGGCACAAGCAGCAGTGCGCGAAGTAGCGGCTCTTTCGCTTTCGCTAGACGGAGAGCCGGCAGCTTGCAGGAGGTGAAGAAGCAAGCCGCACAACAGCAGCATTGTGGGCGCAGCTCTCTTACTGCTGCGGGATGGTGGATTGCCACTCGTATGCCTTTGAAAATCACGTTAGCATGCGAATGGAAGAAGTTTTTGGACAACTTTGCAATGCATCTTGCTAGTGCTCCTGCAACGCTCCGTGGAAACTCTTGCGGGTCTAATTGAGCTGCGAGATGCAAAGAACTGGGTGAACTCGTCAAGCAAGATCGGAAGATGTTTGCAGTGCTGGCACACTTTCTCTCTCGGCGAGAAGTCATGGAGAAGCTTTAGGCTAGGATGCAGACGACGAGAGAGGCAGAAGACGGAGGTACGGGGCTGTCCGGAGCGAAGTGCCGCTGGCCGGCGTCTTTCGCCCGAAGCAGCGCGCCGGAGCGCACCGCCACCGGCACAAGCAGCAGTGCGCGAAGTAGCGGCTCTTTCGCTTTCGCTAGACGGAGAGCCGGCAGCTTGCAGGAGGTGAAGAAGCAAGCCGCACAACAGCAGCATTGTGGGCGCAGCTCTCTTACTGCGGCGGGATGGTGGATTGCCACTCGTATGCCTTTGAAAATCACGTTAGCATGCGAATGGAAGAAGTTTTTGGACAACTTTGCAATGCATCTTGCTAGTGCTCCTGCAACGCTCGGTGGAAACTCTTGCGGGTCTCTTTGCGCTGCGAGATGCAAAGAACTGGGTGAACTCGTCAAACAAGATCGGAAGATGTTTGCAGTGCTGGCACACTTTCTCTCTCGGCGAGAAGTCATGGAGAAGCTTTTGGCTAGGATGCAGACGACGAGAGAGGCAGAAGACGGAGGTACGGGGCTGTCCGGAGCGAAGTGCCGCTCGCGGGCGTCTATCGCCCGAAGCAGCGCTCCGGAGCGCACCGCCACCGGCACAAGCAGCAGTGCGCGAAGTAGCGGCTCTTTCGCTTTCGCTAGACGGAGAGCCGGCAGCTTGCAGGAGGTGAAGAAGCAAGCCGCACAACAGCAGCATTGTGGGCGCAGCTGTCGAACTGCTGCGGGATGGTGGAATGCCACTCGTATGACTTTGAAAATCACGTTAGCATGCGAATGGAAGAAGTTTTTGGACAACTTTGCAATGCATCTTGCTAGTGCTCCTGCAACGCTCGGTGGAAACTCTTGCGGGTCTCTTTGCGCTGCGAGATGCAAAGAACTGGGTGAACTCGTCAAACAAGATCGGAAGATGTTTGCAGTGCTGGCACACTTTCTCTCTCGGCGAGAAGTCATGGAGAAGCTTTTGGCTAGGATGCAGACGACGAGAGAGGCAGA